>NC_084589.1:50635445-50852945 GCF_033807715.1 Cololabis saira
GTCTGCAGAGACACTAGACACTAAACCCATCACCCCCCCAGAGCCCACCCAGCTTTCTCTCTCCAGGCAGTCAGGACTCCCCACTTCTGGAATTCACTGACAGAATGAAAAGCCTTGTGAATATTGGATTACAACTCAAGCCTGAATTATGGTTCTGCGTCAAACCAACGCAGATCACACGCCGTCACCGTGATGCCGCCGTGAACCTTCGGACTTCTCCGTCACTCCATTTCTCCGCAGTGCAATACCCCCCGCGACCGCTAGTTAGCGATCTTTTCCTGAATGGTTTATCTGACTTTTTCCAGTCACAGTGAATCAAAGAGATAAGGACAACTATTGTGCAAAAAAACAAAACAAAAGAAATCACACATACACGAAGAAAAGAGCGCTGAAAGTTCACGACTGCTTCAAACCAGAAACCGGAAATGCGTTGCTACCAAGTGAACCAATCACAGCCCTCTCTGTCTGCGTGTGGTCTGCGTCGCCTCGACGCGTAGTTACAAGGTGCACGTCAGTGACGGCGTCAGTGACGGCGTCAGTGACGGCGTCAGTGACGGCGTCAGTGACGGCGTCAGTGACGGCGTCAGTGACGGCGTCAGTGACGGGGTGTGGTCTGCAGCGACGCGTACCACACGCCATAGGCACAGCGTCGTTTTGACGCAGAACCATAACTCAAGCTTAACACCATGCCAAAATCCTTTATTTAACCACATCGCCCAACCCCTCCCAAACCACCTCCTCGGAAACAGCGGCCAGAGGACGGCGGCTCACCTGTCGCCCGTCGATGGCTCCTCTCATCTCCTTGAACGTGGCCTCGAACTCGCCGATGTAGTCGTGCTTCCCGTTGGAGTCCCAGTCCCAGACGGTGCACTAAGGAGAAACCAGAGATACCTGTGAGGAGCCTAAACGCCTAAAACGAGGTGAAACCTCAAAACAGGACAGATCTTTTATTCCCAACGCAGGGAGGTGTCATGTCTCCGTCATGTCTCCGGCAGCGGCTCGTTTGGAGTTTGAAGACGTCTCCAGAGGCTGGAGAAGTCCGTGGTACCAGACCTGCAGGAGCATCTGACCGGGTCAAAGGTCAGGGACCTGAGTCGGGAGAACGAGATCGTCCTAGAGAGGACAGACGCTCCGATGAAAAATCGCTCAAAAAAGATCACATCAGCATAAAAATGTAAAAACTTTGGTCTCTAATCACAATATCTTCAAAACAACCGGGAAATCTAGAGATCTGGGGCCTTATGTACTAAGAGTGCGGCGCACAAAAAACGTGCGTACGCCACTTTCAACGCTCACGGTCGGATGTACAAAGAATGACGTGAACGTAGAAAGCTGCGGTCCTTCACTCACACATTAAGGCTTTTGTACGCACTTTTCTGAGGTTCTGTCCGTTGGCGACACTCGCTGGTGATGCAGTGAAGTGCAGAATATGAGGAAACGTAACGTCAACAATAAATTCACGACCACGTGAAGGACACGACAGTCCCGACATCACCAGATAAATTACACAAGAGTGGATCTGCAACAATCTCACAATCAACCACATGATCTGAACAAACAACTAAAGGCAGGAGCTCAACGATGGAACCTGCAAATCCTGATGGAGCTTTGGCTCCGTTAGAGGAACCTGCTGATGGCAGGATCAGGAGCGAGTCCTCAGGCACCAGACTGATCTGCTGGTCCAGGACTAAGACTGGACCATCAGCTGGTTCAGGTACTAAGAGGATCTTCTGGATCTCTGTCCTGAACTGGACCAGCTGCTCCGGTTTCATTCAGACCAACATGATGCATCAGCTGGAGCGGCTACAGGTCGGACATCTCTGTCACCATGACGACCGTATGGGACGACTACTGGAGATTAAAGCCAGATCCTAAAACATCCCATAACTGTGTCTGGACAGAAAAACATTCAAATACATTTTGCAGCAAAAACAGCTTCTGTAAAGAGGTCTTAAATTAAAAAAAAAAAGGTGTCACGGAAAGGTTGGTTGCGAACTGATGTGATTCAGCATGAAATAACTTTTTATTGAATGTTTAGGCAACTTTCAGAGTCTGATATTAGTCAGCTGCAGGTTCTGCAGGATCCAGAAAGTGTTTCTCCCGTGATGGACCGGTGTTGTGCCAAAAACTGATTGCCTGCCAGAATCTGATTTCTTCTGATTTGTGGCCGCGGGAGCGCGCACAGCAGCCCGTTGAGCGAGAGCGCTAAAACGTCAGAGTTTCAGATTATGAAGCTCAAGAATGAGATCAAGTCATATTTAGGCAGAAACAACTTTTCATTAAGTGTATTTGGCCTTCAATCAATTTTTGGCAGGTGAAAAGACCCATTTTCAGGGGAGAAATCAGATTCTGGGAAGCAATTTGGCACGACAGGGATCTAGACCGGTCTCACCTCCTGCGGATGAAACAGTCGAGTTACAGCAATTTTGCTCTTTATTTCTCTTTATTTTCTCACGTTTGCACCTCGATAATCCCGTTGGAACAAATTGTCTTTATTTCTGCAGCAGAGGAATCAGATCGTGATGCTTCATGTTTTAAATATAAATTGTATATTGTTCACATTGTTATTATACTTATGAGAGAGGTGATCGCGGACATCCATAATGTGTAAGACTCAATAAACGTGTACATTGGTCTTAATCCGTTAGTATATAATATGCATGACAATAAAGCAGAACGAGGAGCCGTTTTTCATCCACCAAAAATTCTGTTGTCGGTTCTTAAAATACAAAAAAGAAAAGCAGAGTGTGATGCACTAACGCTGCTCATAAACATTCACAAACCCTTATGATCATAATAAAACCAAAACTCTTCACGGAACGCAACGCAACGCAAAGAACACCATAATTTAGGTGTCAAACTGAATCCCAGAAGGGCCGGTGTCCTGCATGTTTTAGATGTTTCACTGCTTTAACACACCTGATTCTAATTAATCATCATCACCAACTTGTCACCAAAGTCTGGATAGTTCTGTTGATGACACAGTCACTTTTATCATGGTGCAATGAAGCAGGGAAACATCTAAAACCTGCAGGGACACCGGCCCTCGAGGACTGGAGTCCGACACCCAGCTCAGAGCCGATGTTTTCTTTTTTTATTTGTTTCACCTGTTTTTGCACATTTCTTGTTAGGATGAGCAGTTTTTAATGGATAATTATCTT
Source organism: Cololabis saira (assembly GCF_033807715.1). Classification (NCBI taxonomy): domain Eukaryota; kingdom Metazoa; phylum Chordata; class Actinopteri; order Beloniformes; family Belonidae; genus Cololabis; species Cololabis saira. The sequence continues at coordinate 50,638,607 of NC_084589.1, forward strand.
CATTATCATATTCAAACATATTTGAGGGATGAGACCGGGCGGAGTGTTGTGCTCCCGCATGTGCGCTCAAATCCACGCTGATTGGGATGTACAGAGAAACCTGCGTGGATTTGGGCGTACACACAGCTTTGTACATCTGAATTTTTGCGTTCTTGTTAATTCCACGCACGGATTCAAGTTGAAATCCACGCACTCTTAGTACATGAGGCCCCTGGTCTCTGCTCACGGAACAAGGACAAAAATATGTAGGGATGTCTTCGGGTTCTCAGGTCTTCGGGTCCTCGGGTTTTCAGATCTTTGGGTCCTAAGGTCTTCAGTTCTTCAGGTCTGGATCTGGACCCTAGTGGTCTGTAGAGGACCTGCAGGTCTGGATCTGGACCCTAGTGGTCTGTAGAGGACCTGCAGGTCTGGATCTGGACCCTAGTGGTCTGTAGAGGACCTGCAGGTCTGGATCTGGACCCTAGTGGTCTGTAGAGGACCTGCAGGTCTGGAACTGGACCCTAGTGGTCTGTAGAGGACCTGCAGGTCTGGATCTGGACCCTAGTGGTCTGTAGAGGACCTGCAGGTCTGGATCTGGACCCTAGTGGTCTGTAGAGGACCTGCAGGTCTGGATCTGGACCCTAGTGGTCCGTAGAGGACCATCATTTACTGTGCGTCCTCACTTCTATGTCTCTGTTTAGACACATTATTCTCCCACACAGAGAAATATTTCACTCTTTTACAGCCAAACTGAAAAGCTTTGAGACGATATTGAAGTCTACAAATAAAAGAAAAGCTCTGCAATAAAGATATTCCTCATAGGCTTTGTTTTATTTATTAATGTTCACACATTCCAGCAAAAGTTATGGCGGTAAAGCTTTTACAACGTTGTTATGTTGTTATTCCTTCTCAAAACCCTTCTGGCACAAAACAAGTGATGAAGAGTTCCAGCTGTTACTGCGTCCTCTTCTTTTATGTTTGAACCCTTCAGGGACGACCCTGGTCTGGAAAACAGCTGATGTCCCTGACAACCCTAGGCCAGCACAGAGTTTGGATTGTGGACTGTAAACAGTCTGGGGGAGCTATTTTCTTCTTTGGTCCACAACATGCAGCGACCAGTGGCAGCTTGTCAATAGGGGGCGCTAGGGCACCGCCCCCATTAAAATTATACGAAAAAAAAGAAAAAAAAAAGAATATAGACACAGTACACATAAATTACGTAATAAAAAGTAATTATCACATCTGTGCACTCTTAAAATGTGTCTGGCTTAATTTTTCAAGCCTTCCCATCCCATACTGGGTTTATTAGGGCCCGAGCACTTACAGTGCGAAGGCCCTATTGTATCTGTAGGAATTTTTCTTTCTTTCTTTCTTTCTTTCTTTCTTTCTTTCTTTCTTTCTTTCTTTCTTTCTTTCTTTCTTTCTTTCTTTCTTTCTTTCTTTCTTTCTTTCTTTCTTTCTTTCTTTCTTTTTCTTCTGACGAAAGGAGGGTCTTTTTTCCCCCTAAATGGCCCAAAAAGTCACCAAATTTTGCACCAATCCAGGCCTGGCGATAAATGTGATATTTAATGGTTTGCATTAATGGGTGTGGCAAAATGGCTCAACAGCGCCCCCTAGAAAACTTTGTTCCTCAAGTCCCACAATACGGTTTGACGTACATGCACGAAAATCGCTACACACCTGTATCATGGCACAACTTAAAGAAAAGTCTCTTGGCGCCATGGCCCAAACCCAACAGGAAATCGGCTATTTTGAATTAATTGTGTAATTTTGGCGCAATTTCTGCCATTCGTTCGGCAGTTAATACGGCCCAAATCGTAACGTGCCCCCAGGTGTGTTATACATCAAAATGTGCGTCTCCATCCTAGGATAACACACGTTCCTTTTCTATTTCAAAAGCGTTACCGTGGCGACGCTAGACGCCAAAACGCGAGCCCCCCTTTCATCTGATTGGTCCATATTTGATAGTTCCCCAAAAGTTTTGCATGCAAGCCAGGCCTGGCGATAAATTTGATATTTCATGGTTTGCATTAATGGGCGTGGCCTAACGGCTCAACAGCGCCCCCTAGAAAACTTTTCTCTGCCATAACTTTTGAATGGTTTGACATAGAGAGTCGTGGGTGGTGTCATGGGACTCGTTATTGAGTCCTTGACCTTCATTGGCCTGAATTAGCCCCGCCCCTTCTTCTGATTGGTTGTCCCTATTTTCTGCTATAACTTTTGAATGGTTTGACATAGAGAGTCGTGGGTGGTGTCATTTCTCATATGCTTATGGGGGGCGGTGGCCATGAGTGCGAGGGCCCGTTCATCGATGCTTGCAGCTTTAATTCAGAGTTGTTTTTTGTGCAGACTGAAATACATAGGTTTCAATGGCGAGGGGCGCCGGCCAAATAAGTGTGTATTGCATGTTCTTAAACTTTACTTCCATGTGAGTTCATGCTGGTCTCTAATTGGTTACTCAAAGACTCTCCTCTGGGCGCAGCTCTCTGCGCCCGTGGCCAATCAGTGTTTTCTGTCACTCGCAGACAAACAGAGTCACAGCCATAGACATGTATCCGTATCCTCTCATGGAGCTGCTGTGATACGTCAACGTCTCCTCCATATTGGATGTTCAAGACTGCGCTGTAAACTAATACAAGTAAATGGACTTATTTTCATAAAGCACCTTTCTACAAAGAAATGTACGTTTTACGTCTCATTTATTCATTCACACACGCACTAATATACTTGGGAAACAGTTAGACACCAAATATAATATATTTAATTTTCTCAGATGGCAAAAATAAGAACTTTATTGATCCCACATAGGAGTAATTCATGTTATATCAGCTATAGAGAACAAGGTAGTGCCGAAAAACAATATATATCCCCCTCACAAAAATAAGAAACATAGAGAAACATATTTTCTCATCAACAAAACAAATTGTAAATTTTTCAAATAACAAAATAACATACTTGAACCATTTTTCAGACAATATCTGTGAATATCTCTATATAATATATTTCACTTTAAAACCTCATTTTGTACATTTTATTTTATTATTTTACTGTTTATACTTTTTATTGTCTATACATTTCATTCTATTTTATTCTATCTCTTATATATTTGTTTTTATATTTGTATTGTGTTGCACCAATCCCCATAACATATTCCTCGTGTGAAAACTTGGCAATAAACCCCTTTCTGATTCTGATTCTAATAACTGAAAAAAATCTGAAAAATGGTTCAAATATTTTATTTTCTTACATGACAAATTTTAAATATGTTTATGTAAAATATGCTACATGTATATGTAGTATATGTATATGTATATGTAGTATATTTCGTGATATGTAATAAAAAATAGCAAAAAAATTAATGTTCAAGTAGAGTTTATAGTTGTGTTGTAATCCCCACTCGCCAGTGCGCCCCCGCCCCCCCAAAATGTTTTATCACCAGCATAGTGATAGAGGACATAATTCAGCGTCATCTGCATATAAACTAACATTTGGATTGATTACCGTACGATGACTCTTAGTGGAAGCTTGTAGAGTAAAAGTAGGGGGTCCTCATACGGAGCCTTGTGGTACTCCTCTGTGAGTATAACACGTTTCCATGGTGACGGTCCGACCCAGATCTCCGTGAGCCCAGATATGTTTCCTCTGGATAAAGTTAACATCAGTAAAGATTTAAGTGCCATTTCTGAATCAGGTGCATTAACACAATGCCAAGCGGGAAAGACATCAACCGAGGATTTGGAGAAACGAAAGTTTTTGTGTATATCGATCTGGAGAAAATGATCAAATCACGAAGGAGCAACTATTGCTACTTAATTTGTAAAATAATTTCCAAGCTATTATTCGTTGAATCTTGTCGACTGAGAAAGATGAATAACAAGTCGGAAACGTACAAGACAGGATGTCACAGCAATTTCCCCCACTTTATCACAGTCTAGTGGTTATCAATCCAACCAAAAGATCAATCACCTCTACAACACTTCTGAAGTCCTCCAAACTGGCAGCGTTGGTGTTTGAGGACATTTCTACTCTGTTTTTGTGTCGTTAGCGCAGCCGTTTGGGATTATATGATCCACAGTTTCAGGTAACCTTCAGCAGTTCCACGGGAGCCACAAATGAATAATAGACGACTAAACAACTTAATTCTTCCTAATCAAGACTCCCACTGGACAGCTAAAAATAGCTGTATGCTGGCAGAATATCCTGATATTATTATGTATGATGGAGAAAGAAAAGATTGTTAAGAGTAGGAGGGGGGTGAAAACTCATCTTTGAGGAAAATTACTTTAGAGTCAGATAGAGATGAAACGCCGTCGGAGCAGATTCTGAAGGACTCCTGCAGCTCCTGCACCCAGTGATGTTTTTCAATTCAATTTTATTTATATAGCGTCTATTACAACAGAAATTGTCTCTAGGATCTTTCCAGAGAACAGAACATAAACCCCCGATCATTTATTACGTAAACATAACATCAACAATGGCAGGTAAAAACTCCCCTAGTGGCAGAAAAACCTTAAGCCAAGTCAAGTTTTTTGTCAGCCTATTTCCATTTTAGTCTAGTCTTTGGGTCCAGCTATCATTTTAGTTTTTATTATTTTTAGTCACGTTCATTCTCCTTCTAGTCGTGTCAAGTTTCAGTCGACTAAAAGTCTGAGCATTTTAGTCTTATTTTAGTCAGAATTGACCATTTTAGTCTAGTTTTAGTCAGAGATTGTATTTAGCCAAACCCATTTTACAATTCAAACAAGATTATCTTATTATTATATTATTGTTACCTTATAGACTAGGCCTGTGTTGAAAAAATCGATTCTCCGATTTTAAATCGATTCTCATATCAATTCCTAAAAATCAATTCATATGTCTAAAGATCGATTTAAAAAATTTATTTTTATTTTATTTTAATTTTTTTCATCATTACATTACAACTTTTGGTACTTTTTTGTTTATGCCCAAAAAAGGAATATTTTGTTGGACACGAGAATAACTGGTGCCATGTTTAAATGTGTTTAAAGGACTGAAAACATTAAAGTTTTCAGTTATAATTGCATACATTGTCTATATTTCTTTGCTTTATATACTGTCTTGGGGTTACATTTGCATAAATGTTAAAAACCAAATTCTCATAAATGGGGAAAAAATAAAAGCGATTTCTTTCGTCCTCTGTTTCCTCCCTGGATCTGTTTGGTAATTCTGACCCACATGATGTTTCTGTTTCAGTTCTATCAGCATTCTGGGAGCTGATTGGTCCTTACAGCATCATTAGCTGCCAATACTTGCTGTTGAATCTCAATATAATACTAGTATTAATATGTTGCATAACTACAGTCATATAATTCATGCAACAGCTGAAAAAACTGTTTTATTAACACTAACCCAAATCCATATCAGATTGAATCGGATCGTGATAATCGATTCTGAATCTTAAGAATCGGAATCGAATCGATTCTTGATATTTGAATCGATCCTCAGCCCTATTATAGACTCAAGAATACATTCATTCCAGATACAGAAGACTCTCATTTGAGTTTACAACATATTTATTTTTCCGCATTTCTCCCCATCTTTTTCTTTTTCCGACGACACGTTGGGTTTTCTTTTCCACGTCTATGTAGGAAAGTGGATCCAAAGATGGATCTTCTTCTTCTTCTCCAGCCCCAGAGCAGATCCCCGGGTTTCTTGTTTCTTAGTTTTTAATGTACGTTAACTAGAGCTCTGCGTTAACGGGATCAGCCTCTAACTCTGCAGCTGATTCTGGATCTGATTCCTGCTGCAGCGACTGGGATTGAGGACTAACGTCACCCAGCAGAACTAAACCAGAGAAACTACTGAAAACATGGACATTAAACCAGAGAAACTACTGAAAACATGGACATTAAACCAGAGAAACTACTGAAAACATGGACATTAAACCAGAGAAACTACTGAAAACATGGACATTAAACCAGAGAAACTACTGAAAACATGGACATTAAACCAGAGAAACTACTGAAAACATGGACATTAAACCAGAGAAACTACTGAAAACATGGACATTAAACCAGAGAAACTACTGAAAACATGGACATTAAACCAGAGAAACTACTGAAAACATGGACATTAAACCAGAGAAACTACTGAAAACATGGACGTTAAACCAGAGAAACTACTGAAAACATGGACATTAAGGATCTTTGGTAGAACATTTCGTCTCGTTTTGGTCAACGAAAATGAAAACACATTTTAGCAGAGTTTTTATTTTGTAATCTACATTTGAGTCTGGTATTTATTTACGATACGATATTGCATTATATATTTAATTATCGTTATCATCACATAACCAGCATTTTCGTTGCGTCTCGTCTCGTTTTCCTCAGGTGATAAAGGTTCGTTCATGACGATATTTTGTCATAATTTTGGTTGACGAAATAACATTACTCCTAACGAGTCTGTTACGTGGTAACAGTTTTGAATATGAATCTTTAAGAAACACCAGGACAACCGTAGTCCCACAGGGACCAGTTCTGGGGCTCCAGGACAACCGTAGTCCCACAGGGACCAGTTCTGGGGTCTCTAGTCACAGCTTATGCAGATGATTCCCAGATCTACGTTGAACTCTCATGATTAGGATCTTTTTTTTATTTTGTAATCTACATCTTAGTCTGGTTTTTATTCCTCTACGATATTGCATTATATTTTCCATTATCAGTATCGTCACATGATCAGCATTTTCGTTGCGTTTTCCTCAGGTGATAAAGTACGATGACGATATTTAGTCATAATTTCCGTTGATAAAAGCAACTTCACCTGCACCTCTAATGCAGAATGCTGCAGAAAAGGCTTCAAGTCCTCTGATTTTCTACGTGCCATTCAAACTGTGAAACGGGATTCAAAAAGAAGCCTTTTCTGCTTTACGATATCAGCAACGTGAGATGTGCTTACAAAGGAATGACAGGCAGGAAGGAGAGAAGGGAGCGGCTGGAGGTTCAGGTCACAGGGAGTCAAGTGGCCGTGGTTTCTATCAGAGGCAGATTGAGCGTTGATGAAAGCCTGAGACGTTTTTCGTTCTGTTATTCTGTGCATACATTATGATGAGTGAGTGTGTGTGTGTGTGTGTGTGTGTGTGTGTGTGTGTGTGTGCGTTTTCTCATTAAACTGAGCAGGGACGGCGGCGGAGATGGAGGAGGCGGCGGCAGCCCTCCTCTTCACACAAATGAACCGACACATGCAGGATTAAAGCGAGGAAGAAGACTCCCCCGTCGTCTACCTGCTAGCAAACACGCGGAGCGTTTTAATGAGCTGTCGCGCTCACAGCTTCATTCACTCAGCCAAATTAGCGGCTCAGAGGATTCCTGGGCTGAGAAGCAGCTGAGGCAAAAATCAAGACGAGGATTTTCTGGCTCAGAAGACACGAGGTCCGATCAGAGAGGAGCTCCGAGGCGCGGCTACAAGTGCCGGTTCCACCTGGAGGAGTTTACGCTCGACTTCAGCGCTAACGGAGGAGTGCCGCTTGGAGATGTTTGTTTACTTTCATAGTTTAACATCTTCAAATGCTGCCGGACTGCAAGTTTCTTCCCCCAAATCTTTCATTTGAACTCGGCTCCCCACCCAAGAGCTTCAGAGGAAAAGTGAAGCGTTGATCCAACTAAATGCAGTGCGACTCATTTCAATTATTCCTTTCAAACTGAGTTAGTTTAGTCCAACTTATTCTACTTCTGTCCACTTATCAAAACTCCCTTGCAGAGCTCATAAACTTATATTTTATTCATGGTAAAAACTAGTTAGAAGCTGACTATATTTATACTTTTATCTAAGAAATAATTACATCATCAAAGCACCTAAACCAGCACCCCCCGGTCCTTCGTAGGTAATTAAAGCATCTCAGGCTGCAGTTACGTGTTTGGTATTGATGAGCAACTCGTGTTCATCTCTTTTATAAGTTGATTTCATCATCGTTTGAAGGTGAGTCTTGTCTAATAACTGCATCTACGCCGGTTAACTGCTGGAAAACAACCCGAGTTCAGCTGCTGATACAGTCAGGCTTCAGGAGAGAAGAGCAGGAGTCCTCCACGATTGTCCACCTTGGTTCCTAGTAGTGATGCACCGATTGTTCGGTAACCGAAATTGTTCGGCCGAAAATGGCAAAAAAAACACTTTCGGTGTTCGGTGGGGAAGTGGGGAAAAAAAACGAACAATTAATAACTGCGTTGTAATATAAGGAAATAGACTGGCCGCTCCGTAACTGTTGCGCACTACATAAATCGTTGGCCAACCAAAAACTAACCACATAACGCTCCCGTAATGGTTGCGCACCAAATAAATAGTTGGCCAACCAAAAACTAACCACATAACGCTCCCGTAATGGTTGCGCACCAAATAAATAGTTGGCCAACCAAAAACTAACCACATAAGAATTTTACCAACATTCACCAGCAGGTGGAACCAAAACAACATAAATCAATCTATTACAGGTGCGTTTAGATGACGAAATCAAACAGCGAAGAGCGTGGAGTGAAGTGGTGCAAACATGTCAGCAGTGTGGAAGTATTTTAGAGTGGCAAATAATAATACAAGAATGGCTGTTTGCAATGAATGTTCTGCTCAAATATCTAGAGGGGAAACATCTGCAAAGTCTTTCAGCTACAAGTTTGATTTATCATTTGAAATGATAAAAAAACCCTGAGCGCTTTAATGCATTTTTATTGTTTTAAGGCCTATGTTACAATGTTCAGTCAGTAAAGCCTAACGTTGTAACATGGTTCCAACAGAGTCCTCCTCGGTGGTCCACCTTGGTTCCTAGTCCTCCTTGGTGGTCCACCTTGGTTCCTAGTCCTCCTCGGTGGTCCACCTTGGTTCCAACAGTCCTCCTCGGTGGTCCACCTTGGTTCCTAGTCCTCCTTGGTGGTCCACCTTGGTTCCTAGTCCTCCTTGGTGGTCCACCTTGGTTCCTAGTACTCCTCGGTGGTCCACCTTGGTTCCTAGTACTCCTCGGTGGTCCACCTTGGTTCCTAGTCCTCCTCGGTGGTCCACCTTGGTTCCTAGTCCTCCTTGGTGGTCCACCTTGGTTCCTAGTCCTCCTCGGTGGTCCACCTTGGTTCCTATTCCACCTCGGTGGTCCACCTTGGTTCCTAGTCCTCCTTGGTGGTCCACCTTGGTTCCTAGTCCTCCTCGGTGGTCCACCTTGGTTCCTAGTCCTCCTCGGTGGTCCACCTTGGTTCCTAGTCCTCCTTGGTGGTCCACCTTGGTTCCTAGTCCTCCTCAGGGGTCCACCTTGGTTCCTATTCCACCTCGGTGGTCCACCTTGGTTCCTAGTCCTCCTTGGTGGTCCACCTTGGTTCCTAGTCCTCCTTGGTGGTCCACCTTGGTTCCTAGTCCTCCTTGGTGGTCCACCTTGGTTCCAACAGTCCTCCTCGGTGGTCCACCTTGGTTCCTAGTCCTCCTTGGTGGTCCACCTTGGTTCCTAGTCCTCCTCGGTGGTCCACCTTGGTTCCTAGTCCTCCTCGGTGGTCCACCTTGGTTCCTAGTCCTCCTTGGTGGTCCACCTTGGTTCCTAGTCCTCCTCGGTGGTCCACCTTGGTTCCTAGTCCTCCTCGGTGGTCCACCTTGGTTCCAACAGAGTCCTCCTCGGTGGTCCACCTTGGTTCCTACAGTCCTCCTCGGTGGTCCACCTTGGTTCCTAGTCCTCCTCGGTGGTCCACCTTGGTTCCTACAGTCCTCCTTGGTGGTCCACCTTGGTTCCTAGTACTCATCGGTGGTCCACCTTGGTTCCTAGTACTCCTCTGTGGTCTACCTTGGTTCCTAGTCCTCCTTGGTGGTCCACTTTGATTCCAACAGTGGAGTCCTCCTTGGTTCCAACAGAGTCCTCTTCGGTGGTCCACCTTGGTTCCTACAGTCCTCCTTGGTGGTCCACCTTGGTTCCTAGTACTCATTGGTGGTCCACCTTGGTTCCTAGTACTCATCGGTGGTCCACCTTGGTTCCTAGTACTCCTCGGTGGTCCACCTTGGTTCCAACAGAGTCTTCTTCGGTGGTCCACCTTGGTTCCTAGTCCTCCTCAGTGGTCCACAGTGGTTCCTAGTCCTCCTCGGTGGTCCACCTTGGTTCCTAGTCCTCCTCGGTGGTCCACCTTGGTTCCAACAGAGTCTTCTTCGGTGGTCCACCTTGGTTCCTAGTCCTCCTCAGTGGTCCACAGTGGTTCCTAGTCCTCCTCGGTGGTCCACCTTGGTTCCTACAGTCCTCCTTGGTGGTCCACCTTGGTTCCTACAGTCCTCCTTGGTGGTCCACCTTGGTTCCTAGTCCTCCTCGGTGGTCCACCTTGGTTCCAACAGAGTCCTCCTCGGTGGTCCACCTTGGTTCCTACAGTCCTCCTCGGTGGTCCACCTTGGTTCCTAGTCCTCCTCGGTGGTCCACCTTGGTTCCTACAGTCCTCCTTGGTGGTCCACCTTGGTTCCTAGTACTCATCGGTGGTCCACCTTGGTTCCTAGTACTCCTCGGTGGTCTACCTTGGTTCCTAGTCCTCCTTGGTGGTCCACTTTGATTCCAACAGTGGAGTCCTCCTTGGTTCCAACAGAGTCCTCCTTGGTGGTCCACCTTGGTTCCTAGTACTCATCGGTGGTCCACCTTGGTTCCTAGTACTCATCGGTGGTCCACCTTGGTTCCTAGTACTCATCGGTGGTCCACCTTGGTTCCTAGTACTCCTCGGTGGTCTACCTTGGTTCCTAGTCCTCCTTGGTGGTCCACTTTGATTCCAACAGTGGAGTCCTCCTTGGTTCCAACAGAGTCCTCTTCGGTGGTCCACCTTGGTTCCTAGTCCTCCTTGGTGGTCCACCTTGGTTCCAACAGAGTCTTCCTCGGTGGTCCACCTTGGTTCCAACAGAGTCCTCTTCGGTGGTCCACCTTGGTTCCTAGTCCTCCTTGGTGGTCCACCTTGGTTCCAACAGAGTCTTCCTCGGTGGTCCACCTTGGTTCCAACAGAGTCCTCCTTGGTGGTCCACCTTGGTTCCAACAGAGTCTTCTTCGGTGGTCCACCTTGGTTCCAACAGAGTCCTCCTCGGTGGTCCACCTTGGTTCCAACAGAGTCCTCCTCGGTGGTCCACCTTGGTTCCAACAGTGAAGGAAGATCTGACTCTGATGGACCTGGACCTTGGAGGTCACCTTGAATCTCTGGAAGTTGTTCTGGACTCTTAGGTTTCTGTTTGTATTATCCGTCTCTTCAGATCGCCCTCAGTTGTCCTCTTGTGTCCACGTCCAGGGAGGTCGTCTACAGTCCTGTGGAGCCTGAACTTCTGAATGAAATGTCTTCTAGTCTTCAACATGCTGTTCTAGAATGTTCTTCTGGTCTCCTCAGACAACTGTCTCCTCTGGTGTCTCTGGTCCAGGTCCAGGGTGGTGGACACCATGACACCAACCAGCAGAGGGACAGTCAGACTGACTTCAGACACCTGAGATATTCATTAAAGGACTCTTTAGTCCAACACGTCACCATGGAAACCTTCTTTACATCTTTTCCAGAGGAACCAACTCATTTGGCCAGGACAGTTTTATGACTTTGAAAAAAACTATCTAAATTCAAAAGAAATATCTGATTTCTACTAATCACTGATTGACAACCGTAGTCCCACAGGGACCAGTTCTGGGGTCTCTAGTCTCAGCTTATGCAGATGATTCCCAGATCTACGTTGAACTCTCTTGATTAGGATCCTTTTTTTTTATTTTGTAATTTACATTTTAGTCTGGTTTTTATTCCTCTAAGATATTGCATTATATATTCCATTATGGGTATCGTCACATGATCAGCATTTTTGTTGCGTTTTCCTCAGGTGATAAAGTACGATGACGATATTTAGTCATAATTTTCGTTGATGAAAGCAACTTTACCTGCACCTCTAATGCAGAATGCTGCATTATATCTGATTTCTACTAATCACTGATTGATAAATTATTATTATTATTATTATTTATTGTTATGTTTGTCAGTTTCAAGTTATTTTAGTGACCGTTCTTTCCTTTAGTAGAAGGGTACCGACTAATCCGTCCAGGACTCTAAATGGGGAGATTTGTCTCAGGAAGTTAATCCGAAGTAAAACCTCAGGAAATCAATACATGGGACATGATGATCCGCTGAGGTGACCCCTAAAACAGAGGAGGCCTTAGACCATAGCAACAGTGTGGATTATGGGGTGTGAGGGAGGGCACACAGATCAGATACAATCTTTTGCAATATAATGAAAAGGTGAGTCAGGAAAATCATATTCTGATAAAAAAGCATATAAAGATCTGATTCAGGCTGAAATCTGATCAAAGCCTGAATCTGAACTAGTTTGAGTAGGAGCTGGTCCCCCCAGGAGAACCATGGATGGATGGATGGATGGATGGATGGATGGATGGATGGATGGATGGATGGATGGATGGATGGATGGATGGATGGATGGATGGATGGATGGATGGATAAACGGATGGATGGATGGATGGATGGATGGATGGATGGATGGATGGATGGATGGATGGATGGATGGATGGATGGATGGATGGATGGATGGATGGATGGATGGATGGATGGACAAACGGATGGATGGATGGATGGATGGATGGATGGATGGATGGATGGATGGATGGATGGATGGATGGATGGATGGATGGATGGATGGATGGATGGATGGATGATGGATGGATGGATGATGGATGGATGGGTGATGGATGGATGGATGGAAGGATCCATGGATGGATGGATGGATGGATGGATGGATGGATGGATGGATGGATGGATGGATGGATGGATGGATGGATGGATGGATGGATGGATGATGGATGGATGATGGATGGATGGATGATGGATGATGGATGGATGGATGGATGGATGGATGGATGGATGGATGGATAAACGGATGGATGGATGGATGGATGGATGGATGGATGGATGGATGGATGGATGGATGGATGGATGGATGGATGGATGGATGGATGGATGGATGGATGGATGGATAAACGGATGGATGGATGGATGGATGGATGGATGGATGGATGGATGGATGGAGGGATGGATGGATGGATGGATGGATGGATGGATGGATGGATGGATGGATGGATGGATGGATGGATGGATGGATGATGGATGATGGATGGATGGATGGATGGATGGATGGATGGATGGATGGATGGATGGATGGATGGATGGATGGATGGATGGATGGATGGATGATGGATGGATGGATGGATGGATGGATGGATGGATGGATGGATGGATGGATGGATGGATGGATGGATGGATGGATGGATGGATGGATGGATGGATGGATGGATGGATGGAAGGATCCATGGATGGATGGATGGATGGATGGATGGAAGGATCCATGGATGGATGGATGGATGGATGGATGGATGGATGGATGGATGGATGGATGGATGGATGGATGGATGGATGGATGGATGGATGGATGGATGGATGGATGGATGGATGGATGGATGGATGGATGGATGGATGGATGGATGGATGGATGGATGGATGGATGGATGGATGGATGGATGGATGGATGGATGGATGGAAGGATCCATGGATGGATGGATGGATGGATGGATGGATGGATGGATGGATGGATGGATGATGGATGGATGGATGGATGGATGGATGATGCATGGATGGATGGATGGATGGATGGATGGATGGATGGATGGATGGATGGATGGATGGATGGAAGGATCCATGGATGGATGGATGGATGGATGGATGGATGGATGGATGGATGGATGGATGGATGGAAGGATCCATGGATGGATGGATGGATGGATGGATGGATGGATGGATGGATGGATGGAAGGATCCATGGATGGATAAACGGATGGATGATGGATGGATGGATGGACGGACGGACGAACGGACGGACATTTTGAGATTCCTTTGTTCCTCATAGAGAAGGATGGGAGGTTTTCAGAGTTAGCATCTTCAGTCTGAGTGGCGGTCAGGTTTATGCATCTCTGGAGACTTTCTACATTTACGAGAAAAGCCCTGGACCACAAACGTCTGATGAGCTCATTGCACCAGAGAGGAAGAGGTTCAGCAAACAAACCCGTAAGAGAAAGTTATCCGTCAAAAGTGCTTTAAAATGTAGCTAAAAGACTCAATAGTTGGTTCCGAGAGGCCGATGCCGGGGCATGTTCTGTCTAGCAGTAGTGATTTGTGTCCTTGTAACGGTTTAACAGCAACTCTTTCATTTCTAAGTGAAGATTAGCAGAATCCTGGAGAGGTCTGGCTAGTCGCTTAGCTTAGCCTCGGAGAAATACGTTCCTCCACGAGTGTTTTAGGGTTGAACTGAAGTCACTGGCAGCAAACGAGTCTCTTTTAAAATGTAATTTTATATATTATAAAATTATACTACAACTATAGTTTCTATTTTAGCGTCTATTGTAGCTACTATTGTAGCTACTATTGTAGCTACTATTACAGCTTCTACTGTATCTTCTATTACAGCTTCTATTGTAGCATCTATTCCAACTTTAATTCTAACTTCTAATGTAGCTTCTATTATAGCTTCTACTGTATTTTCTATTGTAGCTTCTACTGTAGCTTCTATTATAGCTTCTATTGTAGTTTCTACTCCAGTTTGTATTATAGCTTCTACTGTAGCTTCTACTGTAGCTTCTATTGTAGCTTCTACTGTAGCTTCTATTATAGCTTATACTGTAGCTTCTATTGTAGCTTCTACTGTAGCTTCTATTATAGCTTATACTGTAGCTTCTATTGTAGCTTCTACTGTAGCTTCTATTATAGCTTCTGCTGTAGCTTCTATTGTAGCTTCTATTATAGCTCCTGCTGTAGCTTCTACTGTAGCTTCTGCTCTGTTTCCTCCACGAGTGTTTTAGGGTTGAACTGAAGTCACTGGCAGCGAACGAGTCTCTTTTAATCCCTTTCAAATGAATTCTCACGTCCATCTGTGGACAAAAGCCCTTCAAACACCCCCCTGTGGGTGTGAGTGAACACGGATAAACTCGTCTCGCCTTGCAGAGACTCTGTTTTCACTGGCTCGCAATAAAACGGAAAACACAAAGGATCTGAGATGAGAAAGTGTTTCCTCTAATTAATAACTTTGTGTTTGTTCAAGGGATTTTAGGTAAATAACTCAGAAAAAACACGGAGATGGTTTAGGAAATCTTTCTTCTATTTGTGGAAACGGCTTCAATGACTCAAGAACAAAAGACGAGAGCAAGGACTTGTTATCCCCCAAGTTTATAATTAATGTAATTAGTACGCCGTCCCTGACAGCTAAAACAAATATATGAACTGATAAATTATCCACCAGCTCCAAAGAACAACTGCAGTGTAAAATTAATGAAATTGATGCAAAAACAGTTTCCACTTGTTATTATTTCATGAACAAAATGATCTGATAAAAGGAGATGGAAAGAGGAAATGAAACTTCCCGCTCCTTCTGGGTAGTTTGTCCACTGTATCTTCTATTATAGTTTCTACTGAAGCTCTTATGTCTCCCAGAGGAACCAGGTCAATGCTTTCCAGGACTGGTTGGGTTAACGTCCCCTCTTCCGGACCGTAGTGAGGTTCCCCGACCAGAACAGAACCTACATTGTTCTGTTAAGACATAGACCTAAACACACCAACCGAACCAAGACAAAGTCTGCAACGTCTTCAGTCTGTCCTGCTCTCTGCATCCTCTCGTTAGGCGTGAAAACGTCCAGCTTGGTAACCAGGACCAGGACTGGTGGTGGAGAGACGGAAACACAGCCATCGCGGTGCTCGGGGGGCCATTTGAGATGTCTTTTGTTTTGCTTTTCATTCACGAATGTCGAGAAAAAGTCGAAATGTCGAGATTAATGTTGAAGTACAATATTGAGAAAAAAGTTGAAATGTCAAGAAAAAAGTTGACATTTTGAGAAAAAAGTTGAAATTTCGAGAAAAAATTCGAAATTTCGAGAAAAAAAAATCAAAATTTCGAGAAAAAAGTTGATATGTCGAGATTAATGTTGAAGTACAATCTTGAGAAAAAAAGTCGAAATGTCAAGAAAAAAGTTGAAATTTCAAGAAAAAAGTTGAAATTTCAAGAAAAAAGTCGAAATGTCAAGAAAAAAGTTGAAATCTTAAGAAAAAAGTCGAAATGTCAAGAAAAAAGTTGACATTTTGAGAAAAAAGTTGAAATTTCCAGAAAAAAATCGAAATTTCGAGAAAAAAAAATCAAAATTTCGAGAAAAAAGTTGATATGTCGAGATTAATGTTGAAGTACAATCTTGAGAAAAAAGTCTAAATGTCAAGAAAAAAGTTGAAATCTTGAGAAAAAAGTCGAAATGTCAAGAAAAAAGTTGACATTTTGAGAAAAAAGTTGAAATTTCCTGAAAAAAAGTTGAAATGTCGAGATTAATGTTGAAGTACAATCTTGAGAAAAAAGTTGAAATGTCAAGAAAAAAGTTGACATTTTGAGAAAAAAGTTGAAATTTCGAGAAAAAATTCGAAATTTCGAGAAAAAAAAATCAAAATTTCGAGAAAAAAGTTGATATGTCGAGATTAATGTTGAAGTACAATCTTGAGAAAAAAAGTCGAAATGTCAAGAAAAAAGTTTAAATTTTGAGAAAAAAGTTGAAATTTCAAGAAAAAAGTCGAAATGTCAAGAAAAAAGTTGAAATTTCGAGAAAAAAGTCGAAATGTCAAGAAAAAAGTCGAAATGTCGAGAAAAAAGTCAAAATGTTGAGAATAAAAAGGGAAAAAGGAAGAAAAAAAGTCTGCAAGGTCTTCAGTCTGTCCTGCTCTCTGCATCCTCTCGTTAAGCGTGAAAACGTCCAGCTTGGTAACCAGGACCAGGACCGGTGATGGAGAGACGGGCTCCCAGTAATGATGCCGCCATCGTGGTGCTCGGGGGGCCTTTTGAGATGTCTTTTGTTTTGCTTTTCATCATTTCATCATCCTTGTTTATTGGTTGTTCTAGCTCCTCTCCTCCCTGAAGCTAAATCCAAGAACCATCCAGCAGAAAAGGGCACATCATTAAATAAAAAATGATGTTGTGGCTCGAAAACAAGAAATGAATGCACTTCCCAGCGAGAACATAACATGGCCCGACAGTTAAATGACCACCGGTGCAAAGAGAGGCTCTTAATGACAACATGAGGAAACACACGGAGAAAGAAACTGCAGGATTCATTTTTACAGACTCCAACTTTACAGAAATGATCGAGCACCCGAAGTGAATGTATGTGTATTATGGGTAAAAGTGAAAAAAGTAAAAAAGTGAAAAAGTCATCCTTCAAATCCATGATTCCTTCAGTTAAAACTGTTGAAATTTCTTGAATTAGTGGAACCACAGAACTCTGCAAATTATGTGGAAAGCTCATAAGAAAATGCTGCCAATCAATATACAGAAAAAAATTGAAAAAAGAGAAAATAAGTATAACTTAAAAGGAACAGAGATATTTAAAAAAAGAAATTCAAAATTCAGATTCAATTCGCTGCAGCCGGTCCTGGTCAAAACCTCCGTCTGCAGCCGTTTGCCTGACGGCGATCTAAAATTCCTGGTTTCCTCTGATCGGCTCCTCACCCCTGATCTTCCTCCTGTCCTCTGATCTGCTCCTCACTCCTGATCTTTCTCCTGTCCGATCCATGACCCTCCAAACTTCATCATGGAGCTGCTGTCAGATCCATTAGACCTCCCTAGAACCGGGGACTGACTGAGGCCCCGTTTACACGTAGCACAAACGGTGATGTTTTCATGCGTTTTCGCCGTTCGTTTACACGAAAAAGAACGGCGCTCAAAGTCACCAAAAACCATAATTTCTGAAAACTTCGGCCAAAGTGGAGTTTTTCAAAAACCCCGTCTTCACGCTTGTTTGTAAACAGAGAGAAACGGAGATTTAGGCTTCAGAACATCACATTATGCGACAGAAACGTCACCAGCGTCATGTGTGCGACCTGTGTTTACAATTTGTTTGTTACCGTCAATATTTTCTTGTATTCTACCTGTTTCTTATTCTAACGTCACACTTAAAAGTAACTCCATTTCTCTGTCACTCCAAACGAAAGACTCTCGTTCCATCTTGGAAGTAACTGGAAGTTACTCGTGTCATTACACGCGTTTCCCAGATCCGATCCTTCTTAAGGACTTAAGAAGGCTCTTAAGAAGGATTGGGCTCAGAAGGAGCGCTAAGATACGGGTGTTTCCCAGACGCCTTCTTAACTGCCTTCTTAAGATCCCGCTAAAGAAGCTTCTTAAGAAGCTCCTAGTGGGAGCTGTCCACCTGCCGTGGTGCTGAAACCAAATCAATCAATGCCAGGAAAATCGATCACTCGCCACTTTATCAGCGCAGAAATCAGGTTATCACGTTAAATCACGTCATGTTATTTGGGGGATAACACCAAACCACCGCCACCTGAGTGTTGATGGCAGCGTAACGTTTCCTCCCACTCCACCAGGGAGGGATTGTGGATCGGTATCAGTGCGTCATCCACGACACCAATCACCCGGGGGATCCCAGCCATGGCAGGAACTCCACGGTGGATTTGGCGGACCTCGTCCTGCGTAGTCGCCATTCTGAATGTGTGGTGACACCAGTGTGACGAGCCGTTGGATCTCCACACGGGGAAGCCGGGACTTGGACTGGACAGACCGGTCCGACCCAAAATGTTGAAAGAGCCATATTGGACCAAAAACACAAAAAACAAATATGTCTGGAGCCGCAAAAAATGAAAACTCTCATACAGTATAAGCCTTAGAATGAAGGCAACACATGCTGTATGTATCTATATTAGCTATAACTGGGGGGAGAAATGTTGAGAAAAAAGTCGACATTTCGAGAAAAAAGTTGAGATTTCGAGATTAATGTTGAAGTACAATGGCGAGAAAAAAGTTGAAATGTTGAGAAAAAAGTCAAAATTTTGTGAAAAAAGTCAAAATGTCATGAAAAAAGTCAAAATTTCAAGAAAAAAGTCGAAATGTCAAGATTAAAAAGGAAATGAAAAGGAAGAAAAAAAAGGAAAAAAAAGAAAAAAAGAAGAGAAAAAAGAGAAAAAAGAAGAAAAAATGGAAAAAAAAGGTCAAACATTTTTGAAAAAGCTCCAGGAGCCACTAGGGCGGCGCTAAAGAGCCACATGCGGCTCTAGAGCCGCGGGTTGCCGACCCCCGATCTAGAATAGCAGGTGGAGCGTCTCTTGAGTCAACAAACAAACACTGAAACATGCTTGTGCGGTCATTTACCCGAGGTTGTCGTTGCCCGACACCAACGGTCAGAAAATATTTACTATGTCCCCCCCCCCCCACACACACACACACACACACACACACCAAAGGTTTTCTATTTCTTGTACGTGACTGTTCTCACTACTGTGTTTTCTGTCACAAACAGGTTTGACCTGCAGCCAATCAGACGTCCACATTTAGACTGGAGCCACAACCGGCATCGACTGACACAAGAGACAGTGTACGTTGTGAGTGTGTGTGTTCATGCATGTGTGTGTGTGTGTGTGTGTGTGCGTACCTGCAGCTTGCGTTCGTGGTCTCCGCTGCAGAGCGAGTTCAGGGAGACTTTGAAGGTTTTCCACATGGGATTGAGATTATTCATGACGGTCTGGGGGACACAGAGAGACGCCGTGAGCAGAAACACAAGGTGGGACCTGAAACCGGCCGAGACCGGCCTGCAGATCGACGCCGCCACCGCTGCCGGCTCTCACGCCAGTCCTTCATCTAATCTGTGTTTCCTGCACGCACACTTCTGTTCCCTGACTTTATTAAACCAGACCTCGTCTGGGGACGAGTGCCGTCTTAAAGGATTATTACTGAGTGCTGGGTTTTCCAGAGACGGGTCAACGTAACTTTGGAAAGTTTCCTGAAAGTTTGAGACATCTTTATTCATCACTTTAAAACATGGAGCACTGATGTCGTGTTCAGAAGCTGGAGTAGAAGCTACAATAGAAGATACAATAGAAGCTATAGTAGAAGATACAGTAAATGCTATAATAGATGGTACAGTAAAAACTATATTCGAAGATACAATAGAGGCTAGAATGAAAGTTTGAATAGAAGCTACAATAGAAGCTATAATAGAAACAAGTAAAGGAGTAGGAACTCATAAGTTATTTTACTTCCTCCTACTCCTTTTCAGGCATGAAGGTTTATTTCCCTTTGATTTGTTTAATGACTGTTTATTTGTATTCTTTTCTGATGTTTTGTGTAATTTCTTTTTTATTTAATATGCTTGAAATAAAGATTTCAATCAATCAATCAATAGAAGATACGATAGAAGCTATAATGAAAGTTGGAATATATGCTACAATAGAAACTATAATAGAAGATACAATAGAAGCTATAATAGTAGCTATAATAGACGCTAAAATAGAAACTATAGTTGGTGTTGATGAAATGTACTGCAAGTGAAGACAAATCTCCCTACAGGACAAATACATCTAATCTAATATAAACTACAGTAGAAGCTGCTGCATTGCTGCATTTCTAGTTTTCTAGTTGGCGCTACGTTCACATCGGCCAGTGTTTCCAAGTCCTCCGTAAGGAGAGGAGATACCGGCTGCATTTCCCATATTCGATTCTTCTTAAGGACTTAAGAAGGCTCTTAAGAAGGATTGGGCTCAGAAGGAGCGCTAACATACGGGTGTTTCCCAGACGCCTTCTTAACTGCCTTCTTAAGATTAGGCAAAAGAAGCTTCTTAAAGGGGACCTAATATGAAAACCAGGTTTTTTCTTGCTTTAACATATATAAAGTGTTTTTTTCTGTCTTTAACATATATAAAGTGGTCTCCCCTCAGCCTGCCAACTCAGAGAAGGAGGAAACAACCAGATTCTGCAGTGTCTGTACAGCCGCCCAGATGAGCCGTCCAGTGTGATGTGGATCTACGAGCCAATAAGATTCTGCTCCCCGTCGTTACGGAACCAAAATGTGATTTACATAGTTTGTCCTCCGATGTGTTAAACCACGCCCACAACTAACTCCACCGGCTGGAGCTTCCACCATTTTTCATAGCGGTGTATCGCGTCATTCAGGCAGCCAATCAGCACAGAGCCTCATTATCATAGCCCCGCCCACTCAGAATCCTGCATAGATAATGAGGTTAGAGACTGGGAAGATAAAGACATGGTTTAGAGGCTGAATTTCTAATTTATTTAGCAAAAACAATCAAAAGCTTGTTTTTAAGACATTCAATGCCTGTTTAAAATAGGTATTAGATCCATAATAGGTCCCATTTAAGAAGCTCATAGTGGGAGCTGTCCACCTGCCGTGGTGCTGAAACCAAATCAATCAATGCCAGACAAATCGATCACCCGCCACTTTATCAGCGCAGAAATCACACACAACGCGCTACAGTCCCCACACGCCGGTGTAATCAGGCTACACTCACACCTGAGAGTGTGTGAGGACTCCCCGGTGAAGGTTTAGTGTTTCCGTACCTCGGTTCTGTAGACGAGCTGCATGGTGGCGTCGTCGTTCACCCTGTAGATCTCCAGGAACGGGTCTGACTTACTGAAGAAGTCCTGAACAACACAAACACTCTTTCAGACAGGAGTAATATAGATGGGATTGAAATTAATAGAGTAAGGGAAACCAAGTTGTTGGGTGTCATGCTGGATGAGAATTTGAATTCACATATACATTATACAAAGATAAAAAATATCAAAAACAATTGCTCTGTTACACAAGGTAAAGGATTCCTTGGACAACAAAGCATTGTACATTTTATATAACACTCTGAGTGTTCCATATCTGACCTACTGTGTTGAAGTTTGGGGAAATAAATGCCTGTAAAACATTTATTCAGTAAATTTTCATTTTGCCAAAAAGAGCCATAAGAATAATCAGTAGAAAACAATATAGAGATCCAACAAATACATTATTTCTTCAGTTAAAATTGTTGAAATTTCATGAATTAGTAGACTATAGTATTCTGTAATCCTATGGCCTATGGCTCAGTACCACACAAGCTGGTTGAGTTTGCCTTGGAATTACAGTAACATCATAGCCAAGTACTTTGACAACCTGCACATGTGTTTCTCAGTAGATGACTACATGACGGGTTGGCAGCGTCTGGAAGTCGGAATCGCCATGGGCTGCTCTATATCACCGATTCTCTACGTGGCAGCGTTTGAAGTGTTACTCATCGGAGCGAGGCAAATGGCCAGAGGCCTGAAATCGCCATCAGGAGGGAGACTCCCCGCTCTGAGAGGTTACATGGATGATGTGACAAGCATCCTTCAAACCGCCCCATGTACAGCACGACTCCTCCAGCGGTTCGACGAACTGATAGCCTGGGCAAGGATGAAGGTCAAGCCTGCTAAGTCCAGGAGCCTCTCGATCAGAAAAGGGGTGAGGGATGACAGGACGGTGTTTACAGCTGGAGGAGAGAACATACCACTCCTGGCAGAGCAGACCATCCGCAGCCTCGGGAGGCAGTATACAGCAGAGCTCTCAGACAGGCAGATGGGGCGGACGGTTCAGAAACAGCTGAGTGAGGGGCTCGCAAAGATCGACAACAGCCAACTTCCTGGGAAACTGAAGGTGTGGTGTTACCACTTCACACTTTTCCAGCGTGTGATGTGGCCGCTGAAAGTAGGGGAAATTCCATCTTCCCTGGTCAGCAAGATGGACGGCACAGCCAACAGGTACATCAGGAAGTGGTTGGGCCTCCCTCGCTGCTTCTCAGACACAGGCCTCTTCGGCAAGAACATCCTGCAGCTTCCTCTGAAGTCAATCAGCCTTGGATACAAGCAAGAGAAAACCCGCCTTGTACTCGAACTGAGGGAATCCAGAGACGAAGCAGTGAAGGGTGCACAGGTGACTGTTCGCACCGGGCGGAAGTGGAAAGCCCAGGATGAAGTGGAGCAAGCTGTTTCCAGGCTGCAACACAAGGAGGTCCTGGGGAGAGTCCAAGACAGCCGGGCAGGGCTGGGCTGGGGGCAGCCTGTCCAGTTCTGGTCCAAAGCCACAACGGAGCAGAGGAAGACAATGGTGGTGGAAGAGGTCTCACAAGTGGAGAAGGACCGCTACCTCGTCAAGGCCGTGTCCCAGGGTAAACAAGGAGCTTGGACTCGCTGGGACGACACCATCAACAGAGCAATAACCTGGGCTGACATCTGGCGAACCCCACAGTCACGACTCAGCTTCCTTGTGAGGGCAGCCTATGACACCCTTCCATGTCCCCGAAACCTTGCCCAGTGGTTCGGAAGCGAGGGCAAGTGCTCCCTGTGCAGCAAGGACAATGCAGGTCTCCAACACATCCTGTCAGGGTGCAACATCGCCCTGACACAGGGGCGCTTCCGGTGGCGGCACAATCAGGTACTGCGGAAGTTGGCAGAGCAGTTGGAGAGATGCAGAGTCGGGGCAAACAACTCCTCCGATCCCCATCGGCAAAACATTGCCTTCATTAAACCAGGAGAGGCAGGACAGAAGACAGTGACCAGAAGATTGGGACGTCTGCTTACCCCGGGAAAGAATTGGGAAATGCGCGTCGACCTGGACAAGCAGCTGGTCTTCCCAACTGAGATCATACAGACAACGCTAAGGCCTGACGCTGTGATGTGGTCCACAGCTGCCAAGAAAGTCCTAATAATTGAATTGACTGTGCCCTGGGAGGAGGGGATACCAGTAGCACATGAGTTCAAGCGGTCGAAGTACAGCGATCTGGCGGAGGAGTGCAGAGGAGGAGGCTGGTCCGCGACTATTCACCCGGTGGAGGTCGGATGCAGGGGCTTTGTGGGGGGGTCTGCGATCCGGCTCCTTCGTGCTGCGGGAATGACCGGTCACAGCCTGAAGAAGGCCATCAAGGAATTGGCAGAGGAGGCAGAGAAAGCGAGTTTCTGGATGTGGTTACGGAGGAGGGACAGCAGTTGGGGCTCAACACCCCAGTGAGGTCAGTTGCAGGGAGTGGCGTGGGGAGACGTCCCCACAAAGCCACTGCCCCCCCACCGGGAGGTGTCCTGGCTAGGGGGCGAAACATCAGTGAACGGTGGCACCAGCTGAAGACCCTGCAGCTGACCTCAAAGTGCACCGGAGGAGGTGCGGCAGGCAGAGATGCCAAGCAGTTAAACCTGTACTAGCTAAAATGCAAATTATGTTTAAAGCTCATAAAAAAACTTTACCAATCAACATTCAGAAAAGATTTGAAAAAAGAGAAAGCAAGTATAACTTAAAAGGAACAGAGATTTAAAAAAAAAACAAGATTCAGGACTAAATTGATGGAACGTTGTGTTTCTGTGAAAGGAATCAGTTTATGGAACAATCTGAATAAAGAAAACAAAGAATCCAAATCAAACTTTACATTCAAAAGAACAATTAAAGCCTGTATGTTAAGTCAATGTAATGAAATATGTTAGTTGAGTTTGATTGACAGACCCATAGAGGGCGGTAATTTTATTTTATTTTATTTTTTTATTTACTTAGTTGTTGTTTTTTTTCATTTTTAATTTATGTTATTTGTGAATGTATTTCTTGGGAAAAAGGGGCAGATTAGAAAAGATTATTCTTCTTTTCTGCTCCCTTTTCATTCACAATTTATGAACATTTGTGTTTGTATTTGTAATGAATTGTTTGTTTAATTTTTTTGAATGAACTAAAGAATAAAATGAATGAAATGAAATGGCCGGCGAGCGAGGAGCCTGACTTTGGTTTTACTTTTCAGCTGAAAACACAGTTCAGCTGGGAATTCAACGTCTTTATTACCCCTTCAAAACTAACGGGGTAAAGAGACAGCCGTCGTGCCGCTAGGGTTCACCTATCCGTAGGATTTAAGAGCGTGGGTTTAACCCGGAGCTGCAAAGCCTCAGCTTTGGAGGATATTAACATAATACCAAAAGGGAAAGACATCAGCAAGTGGTCTTTGTGTCACACCGTGGTGAGGTTGTCTTGGGTTTGTTTTGTTCTGTAGTTTCCTGTTTTATTTTGAAAAGTAATTCTCGTCTCGTTTCAGTTCACTTGCCCTTCCTCATGTGTCTCAGTCTGATTGTTTCCACCTGTTTCCTATTTCCCTCCGTGTTTTTAAATAGTCTGTGTCCCCTTGTCTTGTGCCAGAGTGTCTTCGTCCTTGTCCTGCACCAGAGCCTTGGTCCGTGTCCACAGCCTTAGTGATCGCCATGGTAACCCGTTGGTTGATGGTTGGTGATTTTTTTGTTTGTAAATTTTCTACCATAGTTTAGACTCATAGCCCTTTGTTACGGAAGAGGTTTAGGGCCAGGCAGGTGAAAAATAAAAATAATATTTTATAGGAGGAAGATTTTTTTTTCATTATGCACTCATTATTTCATTATGCAAGTTGAAATGTTGAGAAAAAAGTCACTCAACACCAGGGTCGGGAGGGGGGCCCACATCACCCGCGTTCCCTCGCCGGCCTGGGATAGGTGGGTTGTGATACCCGGGCCTGGCGGGGCTCACCGTGCAGCCTGGGGTGCCTTCTGGCGGTGCTGGACCCCCCCGGGGAGGGGGAAACGGTGCTGGACCCCCCCGGGGAGGGGGAAACGGTGCTGGACCCCCCCGGGGAGGGGGAAACGGTGCTGGACCCCCCGGGGAGGGGGAAACGGTGCGTGATTGTGCGTCTTTGTCGGTGAGATTGCGGTATGGAAGGGTCCTGCCATCGAGGATTTGGGCCTCCATTGGCAGGACAACAAAATTTAATAATTTATTGATATTATTACATATGATGAAGCATTGTGACAGCTTGGCCCCCCTGAAGGGGCAGGTTGTCCCAGTCCTACCTACTGCAGGGCTTTGAACTGGACTCAACACATTTTAAGTAGCTTCAACTTCCTATCACACCTTGGAAGTTGCCTCAAACAGACTTGGAACACTAGAGCACCCCATGGGGTGATTTTCGTCTGTGGCCTATTGTCTCACACAAGTTCCTGCGTCTTGCATCCCTGCTGAGACAGAACCATATATGGATTTCCTGACGAAAGATCACACCTTTTACTGTCTTTCACTGACTCGTTCATTCCTGTTGTTTGTTCTTGCTTGTTACAAAATCACTCGATGTCAGCCCACCGACCAAGACACTGTGTGTCTGTGTAGGTCTGCTGCAGGTCGGCTGAATTAAATCTCTCACCCCACAAAGCGGACTTCTGAACTGGTTTGATAAATTCCTCAACACATACAAAGATGGTTATTAATGTTATTATTATACTATTATCATTATAATTGTTATCATCATTGTTATGGTCAGTATATTATTATTATTATTATTATTATTATTATTATTATTATTATTATTATTATTATTATTATTATTATGTATAGTATATCTTATTATTAGTATAGATATCGGATAGGTGAATGGATGAATGAATGGGATGCCTGGGTCTGGGGCCCTCCGTTGTCGGGCCTGCGCGGGTGTCGCCCTGTTGGGGGGTTCCCTCTCTCCAGGCCCGTCTCCGGTCCCCCCCGCTGCCTCTGTGGCGGGGCGCTCCTCTGGTCTTGGAGGGCCACTTTCGTGGGGGGCGGGTGCGCCTGCCCGCGTCGGCGGCCGGGGCGGCTCTGTCTCTCCGGGCAGGCTGGCCCCCTGCCGGGTGGGGGTCGTTGGCCTGAAGGGTGAGGGCCTCCTGGCCATGTGTCCAGCCCGGACCGGGTGGACGGGGTTCGCCTGGGTCGCGGTCCACCGCCGCGGGATCCCTGGCTGACTCTTCCCGTGTCGTGGGGGCCCCGCAGGCGGTGGGTTTCCTCCCGCCCTCTTCTCCCCTCTGTGGGGTTGCCGGTGGCCTGGGTTCCGGGTTCTTCATGGTCGGCCCCTGGTCTCGCGGGTTGTCCATCCATCCATCATTCATCCATCCATTCCTCTATCATCAAATCATCATTAATCATCCATCCATCTGTGGCAGGGTGGAGGAGCAGCAGCCACTCAGGTGATGGGTCACAGGTGTGTCCCATCAACCTCTCCACCCTGCCTGCCTTCATAAGGCATGGCTGCACAGGAGCTCTGGGCTGCTTTTGGAGAGGCTGCTGAAGCTGTAGCACGTGTGTCCTAGGTGTTTGGGAAATAAAGGAGTTCTGCACTGAAACCCCGTGTCCTCTCTCCTCCATCCTGTCGTCCTGTAGCCCCACGTTGGGCTCCAGTATAGCAGGGCTAGTGCTACGGGGGCCCGACCGACAGGATAGAGAGGACACGGAGTTTCAGTGCAGAACTCCTTTATTTGATCCTCCACCCATAACACACGTGCTTTCAGCTTCAGTCATCAGAACAGGGAGCCCCCTTGCTCCTGTGCAGCCATGCCTTATGAAGGCCACACCATCCATCCATCATTAATCATCCATCCATCCACCCATCCATCCATCATTCATCCATCCATTCCTCCATCCATCATTAATCATCCATCCATCCATTCATCCTTCCATCATTCATCTATCCATCCATCTATTCGTCCATCGTCAGAGTTTAGTGTTTAGTTTTGTTTCTAGCCATTTGTTTGTCACTCGGTCCAAGGTTTCCGGTGTATTTAATAAAAACCTGTTGTTATCTAATATCTCTGGATCTGAGTCTCGGTCTGACACTTTGGCCCATTTTTACACCAATCACGAGTTTTTGGAAAGACCTGGTCCAAGTCCAGACCTGGACCTGAAAAGGGGAGTTTTTCCTTTACACAGTTTGACTTAAGGCGTTTCTCCCACTAGGGGAATTTCTACCTGCCATTGTTTATGTAATAATTGCTAAATGTTCTGGTCTCTGGAAAGATCCTGGAGACACTTCTGTTGTAATAGACGCTATACAAATGAGAATAAATAAATGAATGTAGCTGAAACGCCACGGTGGGACCTCCGTAGAGGTCGGTATGAATTCTCTTCCGTTGCCAGCTGTATCTGCAGAGCTGCTGTTATTGTGGTGATTTATTTCATCACCGTTTCTGCACTGTGTTGCCAGATGTCGTCTGTCTGTCCTCCGTCTGTCTCTCTTCTGTCTGTCCTGACGAGGAGGAAGGTCCTCGTCAGACGACTCTGCGTGAGCATCGACAGCCGTGACGGTTACGGTCCGCCGGGTTTTCAAGCGTTCTGGTGTTTCAGGTCCGAAAAGCTGCGACGTGTTCAGCTAATTTTTCATGTTTTAAGTTCATTTTAACATTCTGGTAGTTTATTCAGGACACATTTTACCGTTGTTGGCTTTATCTCGAACAACAACAAATCATCATCAAATTAAAAGCATCAAAAAAAAGCTAAACGATTTAACAGTCTCATCCAGAAATAAAGAACAACAGCAAAATAATGTGTTGGAGAGGAAACAGGAGGAAGCAGAACTGATTTAGTCCTGTCCCTTCCTCACTATATCAGATCATATGCCTTAGAAAATATACTAATTAAAATAAAAGAAAAGAAAAGAAGGAAAAAGCAAAAAAAAGACCAAGCCATAGTTAAACTCGCCTCCTATAATATCCTAAACTAAAAATGTAATTTCTAGTCACTTCTTTGATGATCCATGACCAGCCATGAATGCAGGAGTTACATTACATCTTATATTTGATTTGATTTTTATTTTTGTACATGCGAAAGACAACAAGGAAAAGAAGGAAGTAAGGAAGGAAGGAAGGGAAGAAGGAAGGAAGGGAAGAAGAAAGAAAGAAAGAAAGAAAGAAAGAAAGAAAGAAAGAAAGAAAGAAAGAAAGAAAGAAAGAAAGAAAGAAAGAAAGAAAGAAAGAAAGAAAGAAAGAAAGAAAGAAAGAAAGAAGGGAAATAAGAAAACAAAGCAAAACAAAAAAATCATCCTTTAACACTTAATATGTTAATTTACATGTGCAAAAAGGAGTAGGAAGAAGTGTAAACTTGTTTAATCCTACCCCCGTTCACTAATCATTTATTAAGTATTTATAATAACTAACTATAATTATACTCACACACTTACCTATACATACACACACATAGTTGAGTATTTCTATATATTTGTACACACATGCCCATATAAATATACTTATTTACACCATAGTATCTCTATAACTCCATCTGCTCTATATCTATCTCTATATATAGAGATAGATATATAGATATGTATATTAGTACCCCTTAAATTACACCTCCCCTCTCTGTCATAAATCATTTCCTGCAAGTGAGATGGTAATAAGTTGTTCCTAGCTTTATGCATGAATTGTGTCAAAAAATGTGATTATTTTAGAATTGAAGAATAATGAATTGGTTTTTTCGCGGAAACCGATGTATGATGTATCACATAAGGAACAGAATAATAATAAAGGAAATGCATACAGAAGGTAAATTGAGTTCCTTAGAGGTCCTTATTTGTACATTTGTCATGTGTTTTTAAAGGTTTATGTGGACAGGAGCTGGTACCTTGTCGTCCAGCTTCCTGGCGCTGAAGGAGAGTTCGATGTAGTCGTC
The DNA here is from genome assembly GCF_033807715.1 of Cololabis saira. Lineage (NCBI taxonomy): Eukaryota > Metazoa > Chordata > Actinopteri > Beloniformes > Belonidae > Cololabis > Cololabis saira. The sequence goes on from NC_084589.1 coordinate 50,667,849, forward strand.
GTTCCCCGTCAGCTCCTCGGCTGAGATCTGGAAACACAAGCATGGACACTTTCAGATCTGAAAACACACACACGCGGACACGTTCAGCGCTTTGATGCTCGGTTAAGAGGGTCGTTACGAGGCGTCGCTGAATATTCACATCTCAACCTGCATCTGCTCCACATGTCGTGGAAAAAACTGGTCTGAAAGGTTGAAATGAGCTTCAGGTGAAGGAAAACCACACGACAAATAATAATAAACTCATCGAGTTGAATTAGAAATGAGACAGAATGGGCTATTAAAACAAAAATAAATGAATTCATTAAAAATCTACAGCAAACATAACCATTTATGTGGTGTTTTATACGTAATGGAAAGAGAACAAATATGCAAACCGCTTGCTGTTAAGGTGTTTGGTGTGAACGGGTCTCTGGTCCACAGATACTCTGGTACCCATTTACAACCAAACCGGTTCCAGGCTGGTTCTGATACTCCTTTTCCAGGTACAATTTCGACTTTATTCTTGAAACTTTATTCACAAAAGTTCGACTTTTTTCTCAAAATTATATTTCAACATTAATCTCGACATTGACTTTTCTCCAAATTGTATTTCAACTTTATTCGCAAAAAAAAAAATGTATTCTCAAAATTGTATTTCAACATTTCCACTTTTTTCTTGAAATTGTATTTCAACATTAATCTCGAAATTTCGACTTTATTCTTGAAATTTCGACTTTATTCACAAAATTGTATTTCATCATTAATCTCGACATTTTGACTTTTTTCTTAAAATTGTATTTCAACATTAATCTCGACATTTCGCCTTTTTTCTTGAAATTATATTTCAACTTTATTCGCAAAAAAATGACTTTATTCTCAAAATTGTATTTCAACATTTCCACTTTTTTCTTGTAATTGTATTTCAACATTAATCTCGACATTAAGTTTTTTCTCGAAATTGTATTTCAACATTAATCTCGAAATTTCGACTTTATTCTTGAAATTTCGACTTTATTCACAAAATTATATTTCAACATTATCCTCGACATTTCAACTTCTTTCTTCGACATTTCAACTTATTTCTTCGACATTTCAACTTTTTTCTCAAAGTGCACAATAAAAAAAAATCTTCCCCTCTCAAATATTTTTTCTCCTCCCTGGCCCTAAAAACTGTTTAATTAAATCTACTGAATCTGGATCATCTCTCAAGTCTGATTCTCAGTAACTTAAACGCTCAGTTTCAGTCCAGTTATTCTCCTGGTTGGAAAGAACGTATTAAAGAGCATTTAATGGGTTTTTCCACAACACTTTTTAATGTCTACATTTATTTGGAGATGTGAAATCCTGGCTGAACGATCCACAATGAGCCACCAAGTTTCAGGTTATGTTTTCTGCCTTGGCGGAGGGATGGAGGGAAGGAGGGATGGAGGGAAGGATTGGTGGAGGGAAGGAGGGAAGGAGAGGAGGAGGGATGGAGGGGTGGAGGGATGGAGGGATTGAGGGATGGAGAGGAGGAGGGATGGAGGGGAGGAAACCATTTAGAAGATGCTGAGCTGAGCGTTTGTGCATCATTAACAGGAACAGCTGCTCTCAGTCCGTTCACTAACAGCTCTAAACCATCAGGATCCGTTAGTCTGCACAGAATCCCCTAAATTACACATTCATTACCAAAACCTGCCACGTCTGCAGCAGCTGAGCAAATTTACTTTTCTGGAACCATCACGTTTTATTTCTCACCAGAAAAATCTTCATTTATGGACTAAAATCAGTCAAACAAATACTTTTACCAGTGAATGAAACCTGATGTGCATCATGAACAAGTTAGTACTGGGTTTATGGAGGTAGATTTGTTTCTTAATCAATTACTAAAATAAATAAAAATATTGCTTCAATCAAAAAATATATTTTCAATTAAATAAAATTTCACTTCGATCAAAGAAAAAAAATTGTTTGAATGCAAAAAAATATTTGAGACTCAAAAAAAAGCATTTTAACACTATTTTCCTTTGATTGAAAACATTTTTTTTGATTGAAGTGACATTTTTTAATTGAAAATATATTTTTTGATTGAAGCAATCTCTTTTTGATTGAATAATTAAGAAACAAATCTACCTCTGTATGGGTACCGTTACTAACTAATGCTTAAAAATAATTAAGCATAAAAAGGTTTCAGGAGATTCATCCCTAATGATCAGTTTCTCCAACAATCCGATCATCAGCTGATCACAGATCAATCACAGATCAAACACCAGCCGAAGTCACATGACCGGCCTCCTCCTCACACATGCAACTGATCAATAAACAGATAATCAGCTCGTCGGCTGGAAATAAACAAACAAACAAACAGAGGGAAGAAAGTTGAAGGGAAATAAAAACCTTCCGAGGATGAAGGAGAAGGATGCAGGAAGGACTGAGGAACGAGTGTAAAAGGAAGAAGGAAGGAAAGGAAAGAGGTAGAAGGAATCGAGAAGGGAAGAAAAGCAGAGAGGAAGAAGAGGAGAGGATGGAGGTGAATGGAAGAGTGAGAAAAAAGATGATTATTAAGATGATACGTCATTATTGTTATTATTAATTGTTATTATTATTGTTATTATTGATTGATTAATAATTAATCATATCATCATAATTATTGTTGCTTGCTTGTTTTTCTTTTCTTTTCTGAATGATTGTGTATTTTTTTATAGATCACCATGTATGTTCAAAGAGGAATGTGGTGTTGATGACGATGGATATTTATTATTATACTTTACATTACTTATTTAATTGATTGATTGCCCCCTTCTTTTACTTTATTTATTAGTTATTACTTAATTAAGTATTATAATTTTTTTATTGTATCTATTTATTTATTTTTTGGCTGCTGTTTCTCTCCTAAAATAAACAACGGAGCCGGACTCACCACCTGGTTGTCACGGTAACGGGGCTGGACTCACCACCTGGTTGCCACGGTAACGGGGCCGGACTCACCACCTGGTTGCCACGGTAACGGGGCCGGACTCACCACCTGGTTGCCACGGTAACGGGGCCGGACTCACCACCTGGTCGTCACGGTAACGGGGCCGGACTCACCACCTGGTCGTCACGGTAACGGGGCCGGACTCACCACCTGGTCGTCACGGTAACGGGGCTGGACTCACCACCTGGTCGTTACGGTGACGGGGCCGGACTCACCACCTGGTTGTCACGGTAACGGGGCCGGACTCACCACCTGGTCGTCACGGTAACGGGGCCGGACTCACCACCTGGTTGTCACGGTAACGGGGCCGGACTCACCACCTGGTTGTCACGGTAACAGGGCCGGACTCACCACCTGGTTGTCACGGTAACGGGGCTGGACTCACCGTGACGATGGTCTTGCCGACGGTTCCGCCGGGCCTCAGCAGAGCTTTGGACAGTTTCCTCTGGGAGATGATCTGGAACACAAGCAGACGCCGTTTAGACTGCTGGTACCAGCTGGTACCGGGTTAGGACTGGTACCGGTCCAGACTGGTACCGGGTCAGGACTGGTACCGGTCCAGGACTGGTACCGGGTCACATCATTTACACACCTGCTGTCAGGGGTGTGCAGGAAAGGACCAGATGCAGGAGACCAGGAGGTCCAAACATGACGATTTATTTAAACTAAAAACGCTGATCCAAAATCAAAACAAGAACCCAAACTGGACAAAACCAGAAAAACATGACCCGGCACATGGAGGACAAAACAGTCCGGACCAGCAGGGAGCAGATTAACAAGGGTTAACGAGACACAGGTGGAGACAATCATGGCAGATGGAAACAGGAAGTCAAGACAGAACTGAAACACAAAGACACGGCCTTCAAAATAAAACAGGAAATAACAAACCGTAACAGTCACCTCCACCTGTAACCTGGACCGTTCCGGGTGACCTGCCCGGACTCCCCCAGACCTGCAGGACTCACCTGGCCCAGACCTGCAGGACTCACCTGGCCCAGCGGGACCCCCCCAGACCACCTCACCTGGCCCAGCGTGCACTCCACCGAGCCCAGCACGTCGGCCTCCCGGAGCCCGTTGTGGCTGCTGTTGATGTCGTAGAGCTCGAACCGCAGACGCTGAACCTCCTCGAAGTAAAAGTCCAGCGTGAAGACCTTGGAGTAGCTGGGGTTGACACAGCTGCGGAGAACCTCCGTCCGGTCCACCTGGGGACAGAGACCGGGTCAGGGACAGGGACACCAGAGACCGGGTCAGGACCAGACACACCAGAGACCGGGTCAGGACCAGGGACACCAGAGACCGGGTCAGGGAAAGGGACACCGGAGACCGGGTCAGGGACAGGGACACCAGAGACCGGGTCAGGGACCAGACACACCAGAGATACAGGTCTTCTTCGGTCCTGGGTTGGTCTGGAACATGTTTGGAATCTGGTCCCCCATAACTGTTTATGTGGCCCTCCGGGGACATGTCAGAACTGGACCCCTGGTCTAGAAGACCCTGGTCTAGAAGGACCCTGGTCTAGAAGGGCCCTGGTCTAGAAGGACCCTGGTCTAGAAGACCCTGGTCTAGAAGGACCCTGGTCTAGAAGACCCTGGTCTAGAAGGACCCTGGTCTAGAAGGACCCTGGTCTAGAATGACCCTGGTCTAGAAGGACCCTGGTCTAGAAGGTTCCCTGGTCTAGAAGGACCCTGGTCTGGACTCCTAGTCTGCATCTGAATGACAACAAGCCTGAAATCCTGATGTTTGGATCTGTTCCATCACAGGCTGGTTTTCCGGATCCTCTTACACACAACATTAAGTCGTCTGCAAAGACGTGGCCTAATGGCTCAACAGCGCCCCCTAAAAAACTTTCTGCCTCAAGCCCCACAATACGGTTTGACGTACATGCACGAAAACGTTACACACCTGTATCATGTCGCAACGTAAAGAAAAGTCTATTGGCGCCATGGCCGAAACCCAACAGGAAGTCGGCCATTTTGAACATTTTGTATTAATCACGTAATTTTGGCGCAATTTATGACATTCCTTCGGCAGTTAATACGGCCCGAACCGTAATGTGCACCCAGGTGTGTTATACATCAAAATGTGCGTCTAAATCCTGCGACAACACGCATTACTTTTCTCTTTCAAAAGTGTTACCGTGGCGACGCTAGACGCCAAAAAGCGTGCCCACCCTTCATCTGGTTGGTCCATATTTGATAGTTCCCCAAAAGTCACCAAATTTTGCATGGAAGCCAGGCCTGGCGATAAATTTGATATTTCATGGTTTGCATTAATGGGCGTGGCCTAACGGCTCAACAGCGCCCCCTAGAATACTTTCCTCTGCCATAACTTTTTGACGGGTTGTGATAAAGACTTGTGGCTGGTGTCATCGGACTCGGTTTTGAGTACTTGACCTTCATTGGTGCAAATTAGCCCCACCCCTTCTTCTGATTGGTTATATTTCATAGTTCCTATTTTCGGCAATAACTTTTGAATGGTTTGACATAAAAAGACGCGGGTGGTGTCATCGGACTCGGTTTTGAGTCCTTGACTTAAATTGCACGCGCAAGGGCCCGTTCATCGCTGCTTGCAGCTTTAATTCTATTTTATCTTTGTAATTTATGCCTTTATATGGGCCACGGTTGTCGTTCTGCTGTTTTAACCTGTACAGATTCGGTCAACTCCAGTTGTTTTAAACTATAAATACAGTTTGAGTTGAAATGTGAGAATCCAGGATGTTTTTTCTCTTACTTCTAAATCAGCTCTTCTTTAATTTGGGTTTGTAGAAGACAGAAGTGAATGAGAGGGCCGTCGTAGCCTGACAGAGATGTGAGTTAGCGTCGTCAGGCTAACGCCTGTTGTGTAGTGGACAGATGGCATCCAGGCTGGAGCTTCTCGTCACGGCTAATTAGAGACGTTTGTCTGAACGAGCCGAGGAGGAATCCAACATGCGGTGCGAGAGGAACCCCGATGTCCCGCCAACCCTCCCGCTGAGCCGGTTCTGATCAGAACCAGCGTTCAGGGTCGGCCCGGACTCTGATCTGATCCGAACCAGCGGCCGAGTCGGTCGGATGATGAGTGGAAACGAAAAGCTGCCAAACTTTCAGGAACACTTTTATGTCCAAAAGGTGGACCACCGAGGAGGATCCACCGGAGGTTTTTGTTTTCTTAAGAGGTAGAAATAAAGAACCCGAATGAAAACAGAAGTTTGTGGAGGAGGACGAGGTGTGAATGAGAAGTGTGATGATTTAATGAAGAATGGAAACGTCTCAGGTACGAACAATAATGAAAACCTTTTGTCACATAAATATTTCTGCGCTTTATCACTCTGTTATTTACACACACACATATACACACACACACACACACACACACACACACACACACACACACACACACACACACACACACACACACACACACACACACACACACACACACTCTCACACACACACACACACACACACACACACACACACACACACACACACACACACACACACACACACACACACACACACACACACACACACACACACACACACACACACACACACACACATATATGTTTTTCTCTCTTCCTGTAGCTCAGACGAGCTGCGAGTCAACTCTCTCTGGTGTTTCCCACCTCTGAAGTTTGTTTTACTGTAAACTAGAAATAGTTTGTAGTTTCAGAACCAGAACCAACCCGTTATTGAGGTCCGGTTCTTCACCTCTGACCCAGAGAGAAGAAGAGAGGAGGAGGAAAGTGGGACGGAGGTGAAGAACGATCACACCAGCGGAGAGAGAAGTCGGGACCAGCGTTCCATCTGTTTCCAGAGAGATAAAAATACCACCGTTAAAGTGGGTCAACAGGAACCGGGTCGGACCGGCCCACAGCACCGGCTCGGAAAGCAGCTGGTGGCAGCTGGCGGTTCTGAAGAACCCCCCCCCAGGGTCCGGTCCACCTCCCAGTCCTGGGTCCGGTCCGACAGGTCTGGATCTTCTGGATCTGGGGCCTCATTTATAAAGCTTGCTTGCGCACAAAACAGGGCTTGAAAGATGCGCAAGCACCTTCTACGCAGAGGTTGGGATTTAAAAAGAAAAAACTAAAGCCTGAATTATGGTTCTGCGTCAAACCAACGCAGAGCACACGCCGTCACCGTGACGCCGTCACCGTGCTGCCGTCGTGAAACCTTCGGACTTCTCCGTCACTCCATTTCGCCGCGGTGCAGTACCCTGCGCGACCGCTAGTTAGGAATCTTTTCCTGAATGGTTTATCCGACTTTTTCCGGTCACAGTCAATCAAAGAGATAAGGATAAGATAAGATATTGTGCAAAAAACAAAAAAAAAAAAAAATCACACATACACGAAGAAAAAAGCGCTGAAAGTTCACGACTGCTTCAAACCGGAAACTGGAAATGCGTTGCTACCAAGTGAACCAATCACAGCCCTCTCGTCTGCGTGTGGTCTGCGTCGCCTCCACGCGTAGTTACAATTTTCGGGAGGTGACGTCAGTGACGGCGTCAGTGACGGCGTCAGTGACGGCGTCAGTGACGGCGTCAGTGACGGCGTCAGTGACGGCGTCAGTGACGGCGTCAGTGACGGCGTCAGTGACGGGGTGTGGTCTGCGTCGACGCGTACCACACGCCGTAGGCACGGCGTCGTTTTGACGCAGAACCATAACTCAAGCTTAACCGAAAAATGTGCGTATCTTTACGCCAACCCTGACCCTCCCGTAGGAACAGTCGTAAGATATGGGGAACTGGCGACGCAGGCGGTGAGGTAGTGAAATGAAGCCAGATTCATGTCATACTCTTAATGTCATCACATATCAGACTTATAATATAATAGCGCTGATCGTGTCCCTGTCAGGACTCTGGTGCTGCTGCTGCAGCAGCCGCGGTGCAGGACACGCCGGTGTCGTGCCAAAAAGTGATTGCTGCCAGAATTCGATTTCTCCCCTGAAAATGAGTCTTTTCACCTGCCAAAAATTGATTGAAGGCCAAATACAGTTATTGAAAAGTTGTTTCCGCCTAAATATGACTTGATTTCATTCTTGAGCTTCATAATCTGAAAATCTGACGTTTTAGCACTGTCGCTCAATGGGCTACTGTTTGTGCTCCCGCGGCCAGAAATCAGAAGAAATCAGATTCTGGCAGGCAATCACTTTTTGGCACAACACCGGGCCACTCTACGGAGCCCCTTAAAGGACTCCGGTTTTTTTAATATAGATAATGAGTTTTACGCGGCCGTGAAACCTTTGCGCGCGCGCGTAAGCCTAAATTATGGTTCCGCGTTAAAACGACACATAGCCTACGCCGTAGGGTACCTGGCGACGTGCACCTACGCCGTAGGCTCTGCGTTGGTGTAACGCGGAACCATAAATCAGCCTTAAAGGTTTCACGCACGCACGTAAAACTCATTATATATATAAAAAAAATCTGTGTCCCTTTAGGGCTTCGTACCTCTTGGCCTCCACCTTCTTCAAATCACACCACTTCTTTTTTTTTCTGCACCATCTGTCCGTGGAGGTGCTTCCACTCGCTAGCTTTATTTTATACTATTTATATACTTTTTCTACTTTTACTGTGACCACCAATTAATGTAATTTTCCTGTCCTCCACCTCATCCACAACATCTAGATCTCAGTCTCCATGAAATTTAGTGGCACGGTGGCTCGACACGTCTCATTCATCCTGACGCGCAGCAGAAACAGGCTGCAGGTGGCGCTGCGCATGCTCAGCAGGCTCATTCATATGCAAATACTACTTTGCATTGCCCATTTATGGTATGAAGTGGGCGTGTAGAGGGCGGGATATGAGGCGAATTCCCCTGCGCAACCTTCCAGCTGGACTGTTATTTATAAAGTGAACATTGCGTGCAGGTGTGCGTGCACACGGTTTTATAAATCAGGATTTTTGTTCCAGACCCGGGTTTGGGGTTTGCAGGACTGAGATGGAAAAACGTGGCTCTAATTAATCGTTGCACTCTTCCTTTAATTTCCTGTCCATGGTTTCTGTGTCTTACTTGGAAGCATCTGCTAAATGCCTGAACATAAATGTTTAATGGGAACAACTTGATGGAACGTCGTCAATAATCAACTTTAAGAAACCGACCAGCCCGAGCAGAGATCTTTGCGAGTGAGAGGAGCTCCCACGGTCCCGCTTCAGCAATTATTTTAAATTAAAACTACCTTGCTGAGGAAAGGAGGTCACTTCAGCTGTAATCACTACTCAACCGGTGGCTAACGTGAGCCTTGAATCCTCAGACTGGACGGTAGGAGCAGACATGGGGAGGCAGGTAAACCCCCCCGCCACCCCAAAGGTTCCCTGGAGAAATCAATCCCGTCAACAGTGGGATGAAATCCTTCCTCCAGCTGCTGGGAGCAGTTCTGACGAGCAGCTGACATGATAAACATGCCGAGGAATCAAAGCTGTGAGCTGAAGAGATGTAAAGGTCGAGAGAAGCGGCAGCGTCGGTGGGTTCGGAGAGAAATACCAGAACTTTGAATCAGCCTCTGTCAATCGCTGCATATTTACTCAGGAGATGAAACGGGGAACCTTAAAATGAAATCGTTCCCGTGGGGACGCTGCTTGATTTGAATGAAGACGCCCTTTAAGCCCTCAGACGTCACTGCAGTCGTTTTAACGAGACGAAGATCCACCAGGACGATGGGCTGTCAGAACCAGCATCCCCCACACGAGGAGGAGAAACACGCCCGACAAGTATCTCCCAGACGGGACGTTAACGAAGGAAAACAGCTGGTGGAAGACAAAGAAAACAAACCGACAGACGGGAAACAAGACGCAGCTACAGAGATACAGCAACGGTTCCAGACGTCCGGGAGAACCAGAACTGATCCGAGCAACGAAACTGTACACCAAACAAGAGAACCAGAACAAGAGAACCAGAACAAATACAAGAACAAGTACTATACTTGGTTTTTATGTTGAGGAAAACTCTCACTCACTGGTCCCTAACTGGTCCCATTCTGGACCCCCAACTGGTCCCTAACTGGTCCTTAACTGGTCCCTAACTGGTCTCAATCTGGTATCCTAATTGGTCCTAATTTGGTCCCTTAACTGGTCCACATCTGGTCTCCTAACTGGTTCCTATCTGGTCCACATTTGGTCCCCTAACAGTTAGGGGATCAAATAGGGACCAGTTAGGGCCTAACTGGTCCCTATTTGATCCCCTAACTGGTCCCCTATCTGGTCCCTATCTGGTCCCTAACTGGTCCCTAACTGGTCCCTAACTGGTCCCTATCTGGTCCCTAACTGGTCCCTAACTGGTCCCTAACTGGTCCCTATCTGGTCCCTAACTGGTCCCTAACTGGTCCCTAACTGGTCCCTAACTGGTCCCTATCTGGTCCCCTAACTGGTCCCTAACTGGTCCCTATCTGGTCCCTAACTGGTCCCTAACTGGTCCCTAACTGGTCCCTATCTGGTCCCCTAACTGGTCCCTAACTGGTCCCTATCTGGTCCCCTAACTGGTCCCTAACTGGTCCCTATCTGGTCCCTAACTGGTCCCTAACTGGTCCCTATCTGGTCCCTATCTGGTCCCTAATTGGTCCCTAACTGGTCCCTATCTGGTCCCTAACTGGTCCCTATCTGGTCCCTAACTCGTCCCTAACTGGTCCCTAACTGGTCCCTATCTGGTCCCCTAACTGGTCCCTAACTGGTCCCTATCTGGTCCCTAACTGGTCCCTAACTGGTCCCTAACTGGTCCCTATCTGGTCCCTAACTGGTGCCTATCTGGTCCCTAACTGGTCCCTAACTGGTCCCTAACTGGTCCCTATCTGGTCCCTAACTGGTCCCTAACTGGTCCCTATCTGGTCCCTATCTGGTCCCTAATTGGTCCCTAACTGGTCCCTATCTGGTCCCTAACTGGTCCCTAACTGGTCCCTATCTGGTCCCTAACTGGTCCCTATCTGGTCCCCTAACTGGTCCCTAACTGGTCCCTATCTGGTCCCCTAACTGGTCCCTAACTGGTCCCTATCTGGTCCCCTAACTGGTCCCTAACTGGTCCCTATCTGGTCCCTAACTGGTCCCTAACTGGTCCCTAACTGGTCCCTATCTGGTCCCTAACTGGTCCCTATCTGGTCCCCTAACTGGTCCCTAACTGGTCCCTATCTGGTCCCCTAACTGGTCCCTAACTGGTCCCTATCTGGTCCCTAACTGGTCCCTAACTGGTCCCTAACTGGTCCCTAACTGGTCCCTAACTGGTCCCTATCTGGTCCCCTAACTGGTCCCTAACTGGTCCCTATCTGGTCCCTAACTGGTCCCTAACTGGTCCCTATCTGGTCCCTATCTGGTCCCTAATTGGTCCCTAACTGGTCCCTATCTGGTCCCTAACTGGTCCCTATCTGGTCCCTAACTCGTCCCTAACTGGTCCCTAACTGGTCCCTATCTGGTCCCCTAACTGGTCCCTAACTGGTCCCTATCTGGTCCCTAACTGGTCCCTAACTGGTCCCTATCTGGTCCCTAATTGGTCCCTAACTGGTCCCTATCTGGTCCCTAATTGGTCCCTAACTGGTCCCTATCTGGTCCCTAATTGGTCCCTAACTGGTCCCTATCTGGTCCCTAACTGGTCCCTAACTGGTCCCTAACTGGTCCCTATCTGGTCCCTAATTGGTCCCTAACTGGTCCCTATCTGGTCCCTAACTGGTCCCTAACTGGTCCCTATCTGGTCCCTAACTGGTCCCTATCTGGTCCCCTAACTGGTCCCTAACTGGTCCCTATCTGGTCCCCTAACTGGTCCCTAACTGGTCCCTATCTGGTCCCTAACTGGTCCCTAACTGGTCCCTATCTGGTCCCTATCTGGTCCCTAATTGGTCCCTAACTGGTCCCTATCTGGTCCCTAACTGGTCCCTAACTGGTCCCTATCTGGTCCCTAACTGGTCCCTATCTGGTCCCCTAACTGGTCCCTATCTGGTCCCTAACTGGTCCCTAACTGGTCCCTATCTGGTCCCTAACTGGTCCCTAACTGGTCCCTATCTGGTCCCCTAACTGGTCCCTAACTGGTCCCTAACTGGTCCCTTACTGGTCCCTAACTGGTCCCTAACTGGTCCCTAACTGGTCCCTTACTGGTCCCTTACTGGTCCCTAACTGGTCCCTAACTGGTCCCTATCTGGTCCCTAACTGGTCCCTATCTGGTCCCTAACTGGTCCCTAACTGGTCCCTATCTGGTCCCCTAACTGGTCCCTATCTGGTCCCTAACTGGTCCCTAACTGGTCCCTATCTGGTCCCCTAACTGGTCCCTATCTGGTCCCTATCTGGTCCCTAACTGGTCCCTATCTGGTCCCCTAACTGGTCCCTATCTGGTCCCTAACTGGTCCCCTAACTGGTCCCTAACTGGTCCCTAACTGGTCCCTATCTGGTCCCCTAACTGGTCCCTAACTGGTCCCTAACTGGTCCCTTACTGGTCCCTAACTGGTCCCTAACTGGTCCCTAACTGGTCCCTATCTGGTCCCTAATTGGATTTTTTATAGTGTTGTAGAATTTTAGAAATAATTCTCTTTTAATAGAAGTGTTTTGTAGAGAATTAAAGGTCGAGCGGGTTCGAGGAGAAATACCAGAAACTTTAATCAGTCTCTTTCAATCGCTGCATATTTACTCATGAGATGAAACGGGGAACCTTGAAATGACATCGTTCCCGCGGGGACGCTGCTTGATTTGAATGAAGACGCCCTTTAAGCCCTCAGACGTCACTGCAGTCGTTTTAATGAGAGACGGAGAAACAGGACCGGCAAGTATCTCCCAGACGGGACGTCAACGAAGGAAAACAGCTGGTGGAAGACAAAGAAAACAAACCAACAGACGGGAAACAAGACGCAGCTACAGAGATACAGCAACCATTCCAGACGTCCGGGAGAACCAGAACCGATCCGAGCAACGAAACCGCACAGCAAACAAGAGAACCAGAACAAGTACTATACTTTTTTTTATGTTGAAGAAAACTCTCACTCACTAGTCCCTAACTGGTCCCTAACTGGTCCCTAACTGATCCCTAACTGATCCCTAACTGGTCCCTAACTGGTCCCTAACTGGTCCCTAACTGGTCCCTAACTGATCCCTAACTGGTCCCTATCTGGTCCCTAACTGGTCCCTAACTGGTCCCTAACTGGTCCCTAACTGGTCCCTAACTGATCCCTAACTTGTCCCTATCTGGTCCCTAACTGGTCCCTAACTGGTCCCTATCTGGTCCCTAACTGGTCCCCTATCTGGTCCCTAACTGGTCCCTAACTGGTCCCTAACTGGTCCCCTATCTGGTCCCTAACTGGTCCCTAACTGGTCCCTAACTGGTCCCTATCTGGTCCCTAACTGGTCCCTAACTGGTCCCTAACTGGTCCCTAACTGGTCCCTATCTGGTCCCTAACTGGTCCCTAACTGGTCCACATCGGGTCCCCTCACTGGTGATGAGGACCAGGTAGGGAACCAGATAGAGACCAGTTAGGGACCAGATAGAGACCAGTTAGGGACCAGTGAGGGGGCCCGATGGGGACAAGTTAGGGGACCAGTTAGGGTCCATAACTATATAAAATAAGTGTTTTGTAGTAAGATGTTAAATGTATGTGTAGCACGGCGAGTGCTACGGGGGCCCGTCCCACAGCATAGAGAGGACAAGGAGTTTTGTGCAGACCCTTTTATTGTCACACACAACACCACCACACGTGCACAAGCACCACGACCAGCAGTTTCTGCTTCTCTGCAGCAGCTTCTCAGTCCGACCCAGCTGCAGTCTCCCAGTCCTCCTTATCAAGGCTGGCAGGGTGGAGAGGCTGATGGGACACACCTGTGTCCCGTCAGCCTGAGTGGCTGCAGCTCCTCCACCCTGCCACAGTATGTAATGAATTTTAAACAGAATATGTACTTGGAATAGTTAATTTATTTTTAGGAGTAATGTACAATGGACTAGTCCAGGTAGTGAAATACCTGACCAGGTTTGGGTTTGACGGACTTTTCTTTTGTTTGGTCTGAGGTGAGCGTGAGGCAACACGTGTGTGTTTTATCCCCCCCCCACCCCCCCACACCCGCTGGTTAGACCTGCCTCCTGTACTTTACTCTGAAAGGTTCAGATCAATGTGAGTTAAACTCAATCCCCCTCCCTTATGTACGACTCCCAGGAGTCCCGTAACCGTAGAGACGGATGTTAGTCCAAGTAAAGCTTCAAACTTCGGCCATTAAAGCCTGCTTCTGCTGGCGTTGCTCTTTAACTGAACATAAAACTTAAAGCATCAAAGTGAATTGAAACTAAATGGAGTCGGAATTCAAAGAGTATATGGAACAACATTTCTGTGAGTAATTATAGATCATAAACTATGTCGGAAGCCACATATTGATTACATTAGACAGAAATTGTCAAGATCTATTGGTATTATTTACAAAACAAGGAATCTGTTGGACAAAAAATGTTTGCACATGTTGTATTTCTCTCTTATAAAGCCATACATGTCATATTGTGGGGTTAAACTCCAGAAAAGAGTTACAAGAATAATAAATAAAGTTTCTACGGAAGAGTATTAGGGTGAAAAAGGCAGGAGAAAAAATATTTGAGAGGGGAAGATTTTTTTTTATTGTGCACTTTGACAAAAAAGTTGAAATGTCAAGAAAAAAGTCAGAATGTCGAGATTAATGTTGAAGTACAATTTGAATTGAAGTACAAATAGTCGAAATTTCGTGAATAAAGTCAAAATTTCAAGAATAAAGTTTAAATGCATTTCGACTTTTTTCTTGAAATTGTATTCCAACATTAATCTCGACATTTCGACTTTTTTCTCGAAGTGCATAATGAAAAAAAACCTTCCTCTAAAATATTATTTTTAATTTTTCTCCTGCCTGGCCCTGATACTCTGCTGTACGTAACTGATTAGTGTAAATATGTATGATAATGTTTTTGTCAGTTACAGTACATGCACACAAGTTAAGTTGCATATAATGTAATGTAATAAACTATCCATTTATTCATTCATTTTTCATTCATTCATTCATTCATTCATTCATTCATTCATTCATTCATTCATTCATTCATTCATTCATTCAAGTGCAGCTCTGGCCCACCGGCCCAGCTCTGGCCCACATGTGCAGGTTTCTGTGGATGATATGAGGCTTGACCTCAGACCCGGTTGACATGTGGGCCGTATCTGGCCGGTACAGAACCAGTGAGGTCCAACTCCTGGCCTTTAGAACCCGTCTGGCACCAGAACAAGAACCAGAACCCCATCTGTGCCCCGGAGGCTAAAAATAGCCCTGATGCTCCGACGAATCTCTCTCTGCCACCATCACGATGCAGACGGAGCAGGGCGGCGTCTGCGTTTGTTTCCTCCACGTACAGAAACCAGTGGAGATTCCTGTCTCTTCTCTCCTCCGTCATCCGTCAGAGATTCCTGCCACTTCTCTCCTCCGTCATCCGTCGCCTCGGTAATGAACCTGAGCAGCCTCTGAAAACGTGGCTCCAGATGGCTGGAGACGGAGGGAAGACGGAGGGAAGACGGAGGGAAGGAGTCGTCTGAGAAGGGGGCAGACGGCGTTTCCTCCTTTATTATAGCTGTCACCGAGGTAAACACAGCATCCCGGGGAGGATACGGGCTGTCAATCAAAGCAACACCTGAGTCCGGCTGCAACACCTGAGGCTCCTGGAGCCACGACAATATTTAATCATCTCTGGAAAGAAAGAGGGAAGAATGGAGGAAGTCCTGAATACTTCTGTTGCCTTGTGTGTGTGTATATACTGTATATATATATATATATATATATATATACAGTATATACAGTATATATATATATATATATATATATATATATATATATATATATATATATATATATATATACTATATATATATATATATATATACAGTATATATATATATATATATATATATATATATATAGTATATATATATATACAGTATATATATATATATATATATATATATATATATGGTAAATGGTCCCTATCTGGTCCCCATTTGGTACCATAACTGGCCCCCTAACTGGTCCCTATCTGGTACCCTAACTGGTCACCATTTGGTACCATAATTGGTCCCCTAACTAGGCCCTATCTGGTACCTTAATTGGTCCCCATCTGGTCCCCTAACTGGTCCCCTAATGCCCCTTTTCCACTAGTTCCGCTTCTCCTCAGTTCTACCCGCCACAGCCCTGTCTTGCGCTTTTGCACTAGGGCTGAGGCGGGTAGAGCCGCTCCAAGCCGATACTATTTCTGTAACCATTCGAGCAAGGTTCTTTGCGGGCTGAGCCGGGACTATTTCTGAGGTCACCACCCTCCACGCCACCGATTGGTCGGGGGGCGGGGCCGTCATCACCCTCCACGCCTCTGATTGGTCGGGGGGCGGGGCCGTCAAACGTTTGAATCAGGAAGCGGGAGTCAGCGCGAGAGCGACTCGCGGCTCGCTGCGATTTTATTATACAGCACAAACGTCTGTTTGGTGATCCAACTCTGAGGTGCAGATGTTCATAAACCTGGTGACTGAGGAGAGAATTAAAAAAGGGTTGTAGATGGGCTGTTTTACTCTCAGCCGCTCGCGGCTCCAGCTGATTTCTGATCAGCGCCGACATGAACAAAGCGGTTGCGCAATCGAGTATGTCACAGCCGCTTCACCCCAACCTGCCCACTTCTCACCTGGGGACGGGGACAAACGGGTAGAGGCGTGACGAGCCCAGTCGGGCTCAGTAAGTCCTAGTGCAAAAGTGCCAAAATTGGTCCCTATCTTGTACCTTAACTGGTCCCTAACTGGTCACCATTTAGTACCATAACTGGTCCCTAACTGGTACCTTAATTGGTCCCCGTCTAGTACCCTAACTGGTCCACTGACTGGTCCCCTAACTGGTCCCTATCTGGTACCTTAATTGGTCCCCGTCTAGTACCCTAACTGGTCACCATTTAGTACCATAACTGGTCCCCTAACTGGTCCCCATCTGGTCCCCTAACAGGGCCCTATCTGGTACCTTAATTGGTCCCCATCTGGTCCCCTAACTGGGCCCTATCTGGTACCTTAACTGGTCCCTAACTGGTCCCCATCTGGTACCCTAACTGGTAACTTAATTGGTCCCCATCTGGTCCCCTTTACAAACTCGGTCCAGCTGAGTGTTGCAGCCTCAATCGAGTCCCAAGTGGTACCAAGTTTACCGATTTAAAGGTCTCTTAGTCTGAGAGCAGCCCGGAGGGACCGCCGGCGTCCGTCACTGCTAAAACACACAACAACGACGTTTCCAGACATATCACACCTCCAGACAGCTGATCCTCCGGAGACGGGAGGAGCTGCAGGAAACGTTGTCCTGATTGATCCTGTTTGACAGTTCTTCACACCCAAACATCCACCGACAGCAGTTTCCTGACCCCGGCCCTCGGGGACCGCCGTCCCGGATGTCTGAGATACGAGGCTTGTTTTCACTTTGCACACACACAGTTACACAGACATACACACCTGGTCCCTCACCAACATTACCCCGACATTACACATAGCCGGGTATTTACAAAAACGGATATATCCCCCTCTACGTTTTGAAAAATTCCATCGTTTACACGAGATCGTTTTCAAAATCTCTTCGTTTACACGAATCCGCCTAAATACGCTGTTAACGTCATGCCAGCCAATCAGAATCCTGGAAAAAACATCAACAAATGACACGTGTAACTTCCAGTTAAGGCTGCACACCGTATCGCCGCGTACCCTTCGCCGTAGGCTCTGCGTTGGTGTAACGCGGAACCACAAATCAGCCTTAACTGGAAGTTACACGTGTCATTTGTTGATGTTTTTTCCAGGATTCTGATTGGCTGGCATGACGTTAACAGCGTATTTAGGCGGATTTGTGTAAACAAAGAGATTTTGAAAACGATCTCGTGTAAACGATGGAATTTTTCAAAACGTAGAGGGGGAAATATCCGTTTTTGTAAATACCCGGCTATGTGTAAACGGGGCCTTAGAGACCTGGACAGGTCCAATAAAACATCATTGAGTTTGCAGATGACACCTCGGTATTCAACTACATCATCAATCATCAAATCACCAACATGGAGCATCCCTTTTTTTTTTTTTAACTGATCAGTTCTGGGGGACAGATAATGGCAGTAGTCTAGTCCTGATTCAGTTTTAGGGACCTGGACTGGTTGCTGTTTGTGTCTCTGCCTTTTCCCGTTTCTGTTTGTTTGTTTTCTCTCTTGCAGATTCCAAAGGCTTGTGTGTTTTCCTGTGTTTCTGTAATTTCACACTTGCAGCAGATGCCACTCCCCCCTCCGGTTCCCCCTCATATGTGTAAACAAAAAAAATCTGATGGATCTCCACCTGCAGGAGGGCGTTGCTGGCCGTCCCCTTAAGTCGCCGGCACTGACAGTAACGTGACAGGAAGATGCTAACGGAGTAGAGAGCTGGCGGCGACGGCAACCGCAGTAATAAATGTCCACATTTATGAACCATCATGACTGAGTTTGCAGCCTTGGACGCTAAACAGCAACATCAGAGCAGATAATAACAGAGTTGTGACCCGTGTTTCATCTGTAGCAGGAAAACATCTTCAACTGTTCAGAAGGACAAGAAAGTCTCTGGTTTGAGCCTGGTTTGAGCCCGGTTTGAGCCCAGTTTGAGCCCAGATTGAGCCCAGATTGAGCCTGGTTTGAGCCTGGTCTGAGCCCGGTTTGAGCCCGGTTTGAGCCCGGTTTGAGCCTGGTCTGAGCCCGGTTTGAGCCCAGTCTGAGCCCGGTCTGAGCCCGGTTTGAGCCCAGTCTGAGCCCGGTCTGAGCCCGGTTTGAGCCCAGTCTGAGCCCAGTCTGAACACGGTTTGAGCCTGGTTTGAGCCCAGTTTTTAGCCTGGTTTGAGCCTGGCTTGAGCCCAGATTGAGCCCGGTTGGAGCCCGGTTTGAGCTTGGTCTGAGCCCGGTTTCAGCCCGGTTTCAGCCCGGTTTGAGCTTGGTCTGAGCCCGGTTTCAGCCCGGTTTGAGCCCGGTTTCAGCCCGGTCTGAGCCCGGTCTGAGCCCGGTCCGTTCTCGGGTTCGTTAAAGCACCGACGGCCAGCGGAGGGCTGGAAGTCGCCTCACTGAACTGCAGAAACTTAACAAAGACACGGCGAGACGGCGGGTCCCATTAACTGAAGCGGTCCGAGCGGTTGCCATGGCGACCCACCTCCATCCACTGTCCGTGGGACTGCATCTTGAGGACGATGCAGGGGTCGGGCTTGGACAGAGCGTCCCGGTCCGAGATGCCTTTGCATGTGAGGCGCAGCTCCACCTTGGTGAGGCAGGGGCTGCTGAAGAGGCCCAGGGAGTTGGCGGCGGACTCGTAGATGTCGCTCATGGTGGGGGCGGGGCCGGTAGTCTGCAGAGAAAACACCGCAAACACACATTCAATGTGTATTATTTATTTTATGTTCATTTAAACAAGAAGAAGAAATATATACAATGGACCCGGACCAGTACTGAGTGACAAATGAGAGCCATCAGAAGATCTCTGCATCGCCTAACTCAGGGATCAGCAACCCGCAGCTCTAGAGCCGCATGCGGCTCTTTAGCGCCACCCTAGTGGCTCCTGGACCTTTTTCAAAAATGTTTGACCTCTTTTTCTTGTTTTTTTTCCTTT
Source organism: Cololabis saira (assembly GCF_033807715.1). Taxonomy (NCBI): domain Eukaryota; kingdom Metazoa; phylum Chordata; class Actinopteri; order Beloniformes; family Belonidae; genus Cololabis; species Cololabis saira. Next base: position 50,687,337 of record NC_084589.1, read on the forward strand.
TTTTCTTGTTTTTTTCTTGTTTTTTTCTTTTTTTTCTTCTTTTTTTCATTTTTTTTTTCTTTTTTCTTCTTTTTTTCTTTATTCTTCTTTTTTTCCATTTTTTAAATTTTTTTCTCCCTTTTTCCTTTCCTTTTTAATGTCGACATTTTGACTTTTTTCTAGAAATTTTGACTTTTTTCTCGACACTGACTTTTTTCTCTAAATTTTGACTTTTTTCTCGACATTTCGACTTTTTTCTCGACATTTCGACTTCTTTCTCGAAATTTTGACTTTTCTCGACATTTCGACTTTTTTGTCGTAATTTTCACTTTTTTCTCGACATTTCGACTTTTTTCTCAAAATTTTGACTTTTCTCGACATTTTGACTTTTTTCTCGACATTTTCACTTTTTTCTCAACATTTCGACTTTTTTCTCGACATTTTCACTTTTTTCTCAACATTTCGACTTTTTTCTCGAAGTGCATTTGAAAAGAAAATCTTCCCCCAGTTCTAACTAATATAGAAACATGCAGCATGTGTTGCCTTTATTCTAAGGCTTATACAAGACTTTTCATTTTTTGCGGCTCCAGACATATTTGTTTTTTGTGTTTTTGGTCCAAAATGGCTCTTTCAACATTTTGGGTTGCTGACCCCTGGTCTAACTGGACGAGAGTAGACTTGAGCCGTGGTTCTTAGTCGAGGAGGAACGTTTAATCACAGTATCACCGAGCGGTTCTAGTGATCTGCTCACCTGGAGACTCTGTGGGGCACCAACACAGACCCAGGTGGGACACCTCTGGCAGCTAAGAGGCGTGGAAATGCCTTCGTCTTGTCGGGAGGCTGAAGAGTTACGATAAACATGGTCCTAAGGTTGCTTTCGTCAACGTAAATGATGACTAAATATCGTCGTCAATAAACCTTTATCACCTGAGGAAAACGAGACGCAACGAAAATAGTGGTCATGTGACGATAACGATAATTAAATGTATAATTCAATATCGTTTACGAATAAAAACCAGACTAAAATGATTACAAAATAAAGAAAAGGATCTGGGAATCATCTGCATAAGCTGTGACAAGAGACCTCAAGATGGTGGAGAGTCTGGAATAGGAGGAGTCCCAGAACTGGTCCCTGTGGGACTACGGTTGTCCTGGAGCCCCAGAACTGGTCCCTGTGGGACTACGGTTGTCCTGGAGTCCCAGAACTGGTCCCTGTGGGACTACGGTTGTCCTGGAGTCCCAGAACTGGTCCCTGTGGGACTACGGTTGTCCTGGTGTTTCTTAAAGATTCATATTCAAAACTGTTACCACGTAACAGACTCGTTAGGAATAAAGTTTCTTTCGTCAACCAAAATTATGACTAAATATCGTCGTCAAGAACCTTTATCACCTGAGGAAAACGAGACGAGACGCAACGAAAATGCAGGTCATGTGGCGATAACGATAATTAAATATATAGGCTAATGCAATATCGTCGACGAATAAAAACCAGTCTAAAATGTAAATTACAAAATAAAAACTCTGCTAAAATGTATCTTCATTTTCGTTGATCAAAACAAGACAAAATGTAACAAAGATCCTTAATATCCATTTTTTAAGTCGTTTCCTCTGGTTTAGTCTTCAAACCAGTTTAGTCTTTTTTTTTTTTTTTTTTTTTTTTTTTACCTTGTCTGCACACATATTATTGATTGATACCATGACGGTAGAAACCAAAAGTGTATATATGTGCATTATTACTATATGTAATATATACATATATATACGCACACATATGCGTACACATACATACATATACACATACAAACCCAGTGTGTTTTTTTTTTTTTTTTTTTTTTGGGGGGGGGGGAGGGGGTGGGGGGGGGGGGGGGGGGGTGACGACATCCACTGCCAATCCAGGAAGCAGGAACACACGGAGACACACGTCAAGCACTGGAAATCTGCAACAAAAAAACCACAAACAAAGCACGAAACCGGCACGGAGCCATCCAAAACACGAACAGCAATCGACCTAAATCTTGAGATCTGATCGCAGTCTGAGCTAAGCTATCGCTACCGCTACCTAAACCCAAAAACTAGAGAGCCAGCATGCAGGTGAACAAGCCAGTGTGTATGTCTATGTGTGTGTGTGTGTATGTATATGATCATGCATGTGTGTGTGTGTGTGTGTGTGTGTGTGTGTGTATGCATGTGACTAAATGACTATATGTGTGTGTGTGTGTGTGTGTGTGTGTGTGTGTGTGTGTGTGTGTGTGTGTGTGTGTGTGTGTGTGTGTGTGTGTGTGTGTGTGTGTGTGTGTGTGTGTGTGTGTAATAAACCAAACAAAGCTCCACCTGAAGTGTATCTATAGTGGGGGAGGGGGGGGAGCAACCCCGCCACCCGCGAGACCAGAGGCCGACAAGGAAGAGCCCGGAACCCAGGCCACCGGCAACCCCACAGAGGGGAGAAGTAGGAGGGAGGCAACCCACCGCCTGCGAGGCCCCCCCCCCACCCGGCGGCGGCCGAGGGGGCCCGCGGGCGGGGCCCCCACGGCGCGGAAAGAAGCAGCCAGGGATCCCGCGGCGGCGGACCGCGACCCAGGCAATCCCCGGCCACCCGGTCCGGGCCGGACACGCGGCCAGGAGGCCCTCACCCTTCAGGCCAACGACCCCCACCCGGTAGGGGGCCAGCCTGCCCGGAGAGACAGAGCCGCCCCGGCCGCCGACGCGGGCAGGCGCACCCGTCCCCCACGAAGGTGGCCCTCCAAGACCAGAGGGGCGCCCCGCCGTAGAGGCAGCGGGGGGGACCGGAGACGGGCCCGGAGAGAGGGAACCCCCCAACAAGGCGACACCCGCGCAGGCCCGACAACGGAGGGCCCCAGACCCAGGCATCCCATTCATTCATCCATTCACCTATCCGATACCTATACTAATAATAATATAATATACTATACATAATAATAATAATAATACTAATAATAATACTAATAATAATAATAATAATAACCATCTTTGTATAATATAATATTGATAAATTATTAAGTTTTTGATGTCCTGCCAATGGAGGCTCAAATCCTCCATGGCAGGACCCTTCCATACCGCATTCTCACCGACACAGACATACAATCACGCACCGTTTCCCCCTCCCCGGGGGGATCCAGCACCGCCAGAAGGCACCCCAGGCTGCACGGCGGGCCCCGCCAGGCCCGGGTAACCCGACCCACCCGTCCCAGGCCCAGGCCGGTGAGGGAACGCGGGTGATGTGGGACCCCCTCCTGACCCTGGTGTTGAGTGCATGTGATTAATGCCATAAATACAGGGAGGAGGGAGGGCCAAGTATCGATTGACACCGACCCCCCCCCCTCCCGAACTACGTGTCCTTGTCAAGTGTATTTATAAAGTCTTGAATGTGCAGTGTCTATTTTGCTGTTAAAACCGTGAGGCGGGGAGTGCCAGGCCCCGCGGGACAGTGCCCCCCACGACCCGGACCCCCCGCCTTTCGCCTATGTGCGTATGAATCGTGTAGGGGGGGCAAGAGGGGGAGTAGAGGCCGAAGCCAGGAAGCAGGACCAGCAAAGCCGGCCCTGATAAGACACCCGCGTCCCCCCACCGGCCGTCCAGTAGACGGGGGCCGGCCCCCCGAGCCGGGCAAGGGCCCCACCGTACCTCCAAGGGCGCCCCCGGCGCCGCCGGAGCCCCCAGACGGAGGGGGAAACGGTCCAACATCCTCCCATTCATACTGACAACATAAGACATAGATACCTGGGAATGGTGCCACCCCGCCGTCGCGCCCGCCCGTGCACCCCCCGGTCAGGGGAGGCCCGCTCCCCGGACCCGGCCCCACCCCCCCCCCGAGGCCACCCCGGCGGACACCCCAAGGGTCCCGGAGTCCCCACATCCGCAGGGGCACTTGGCCCCCGCCCAGCGACGGAGGACCAAGGCAGCAATGCCCCCCCAGCGCAGACAGCCACCCCCCACCCAGGCAGGGCCGGGCCCTCCGGGTGGGACCCCCATGTCCACGGCCCCGCCCCCCCCGGGAGGCCCGGAGACGCCCCAGCCACAGCCCCCCGCCCGAGCCCTCCCCAGCCACCCCCCCCCACCGCCATGAGGTAACCCCCCCCACAGGCCCCCAAGGCCCCCACCGGCTAGGGACAGGGCCCCGCGGCCCCCCCCACCGCCCCCCAGGGGCCACCAGAGGCCCGCGCCCCAGACCCCCCAAGCCGACCCCCAACCCCAAGGGCTACGAGATCACCACCCCCCTGCCCCCACTAGGTAACGAAGCCAATAAACGGGGACCACAGAGAGTGCAATTCAGCCGAATGTTGTTCAGTGGAGGCAGACATTATCTCACTACTAATATGATCTGATAAAAGATTCCTAAAATGGTTGATACATAAACTGGATTTTTGTTTCCAATTTACTAGAATGGTTTTCTTTGCGATACATAAGGCAGTGAGAACCCGGTGTGTCCAATTAGGATCTATTTGAGTGTCTCCCAGGTGACCTAATATACATACCGTGGGGCACACTGGGATTCTGTGGTTGATCCATGTGGATAAATCCTCACAAATCTCCTTCCAGAACCTCTGTACCGGTGTACAGAACCATAAAGCATGCATATAATTATCTGGGGTGTTCTCTGTGCACTGTGAACAGATATTAGAGGTGATAAAGCCCATCTGGAACATCCTTTGTCCAGTATAATGTATTCTATGAAGAACTTTGTACTGTATAAGTTGTAGGTTTGGGTTTTTAGTCATAGTAAACGTATTTAAGCATATTTGTGACCAAGAAAACTGGTCGGTATTAAGAGAGAGATCCGCCTCCCACTTAGAGATCGGGAGAGAGACTGAGTCGTCCAGTTTAGACACTAACCTGTAGAGTTTTGATAACAACTTTAAAGTGCTTAGATTCAATAAATCTATTATCTTAGCGGGAAGTTGTAAATCTAATTGGCTAATTTTGTATGTTTTATTTATTATTGCCTTAAGTTGTTGATACTCTAAAAATTTATTCCTGCTAACTCCGTATTGAACAATAAGTGTATTGAAAGGTACAAACTGTCCTCCTACAATTACGTGCTGTAAGTACCGTATTCCTTGATCTCTCCATTGAACGAAGTTAACCATCTTTTTATCATTTTTCACGATGTCTGGGTTGTTCCATATGGGTGTACGGTCACATGGAAAAAGTGAAATTTTAGCTATTTTAAGAAATTCCCACCAAGCTGATAAAGTTGTGCTAATATTAATGCTTTTGAAACATTGATGACGTTTGATACTTTGACTAATAAATGGTAACTCTGAGATTTCTAGTTCATTACAAAACACTTGCTCTGAGTCCAGCCATTGACTATCTAAAGGATGATCTTTTGACCATTTTACAATATACTGTAACTTACTGGCTATGAAGTAATACTGAAAATTAGGTAATTCTAAACCTCCATATTCTTTGGATTTTTGCAATGTCTTTAAACTAATACGTGGAGTTTTATTTTTCCACAGAAATTTTGATACATATGAGTCCAACGATTTAAACCAGGAAAGAGGGGGTTTGCATGGTATCATTGAGAAAAAATAATTTACTTTTGGTAAAACCATCATTTTAATGGTGGCTATTCTACCCATGAGCGAAATGGGGAGAGAGCTCCATCTGGAAAGATCATCTTCTAATTTCTTTATAAGCTGAACATGATTTAATTTTATTAACTCTGACAGCCTAGGGGAGATGTTTATGCCTAAATATCTAATGTTCCCTGATTGTAATTGAGTATTTGTTATATTCCTAAAATTGCAGTTAACACACAAAACAGTGGATTTAGACCAATTAATAGAATAATCAGACAGAGATGAAAATCCCTCTATAAGTGCAATTGTCTGTGATAGTGAAGATCGTGAGTTCTGGAGGAAGAGGAGTACGTCATCCGCATAAAGACTTATTTTGTGCTCTAATATTTTACATTGTATACCTTTAATATTTTGATTTTGTCTAATAGCTGCTGCTAAAGGTTCAATAAATATTGCAAATAATGAGGGAGAAAGAGGGCAACCCTGTCTAGTGCCTCTTTGCAAGGTAAAACTTGTAGAGATTTGATCATTTGTCCTTACACGTGCCTTGGGAGAGCTGTATAATATTTTTATCCAGTCAATGAAAGATTCGCCAAATCCAAATTTATGCAAAGTTGCCAATAGAAACTTCCAATTTACCTTATCAAATGCTTTTTCCGCGTCTAAGGATATAATAGTAGTTTCCTGTTTATTGATACTCGAGTAGTCTATAATATTTAATAATCTGCGAATATTAGTAGACGAATGTCTACCTTTAATGAAGCCTGTTTGATCCGGATGTATAATAGAAGGGGTGACTCTTTTCAGACGTTCAGTAATGGCCTTGCTAATTATTTTAAGGTCTACATTTATCAATGAAATTGGGCGGTAGCTCGATGGGAGCAAGGGATCCTTGTCCGGTTTTAATAAAAGACTAATATTAGCAGAGTTCATATTTAAGGGTAAGCTTTTATTCTCCCTAGCATTTAGAATCATTTTATAAAATGTTGGTGCTAATATGCTCCAGAATTCCTTGTAAAATTCAGCTGGGAAACCATCTGGGCCCGGAGCTTTATTATTGGGCATATGTTGAAGAGCTTCATGGAGTTCTCCTATTGAGAGCGGTGAGTCTAAATTCGTAACCTGTTCCTGATGTAACTTCGGCAGATTTATGTCTCCAAGAAACTCATTAATGGATTGATCAGATGGTTCAATTTGTGACGAGTATAATTTATAGTAAAAGTCTCTAAAGACTGAATTTATTAAACAGGGGTCATGTGTAACTCCCCCTGACTGGTCCTTAATGGATGTTATGGTTGTTTTTTCTTTGTTTATTTTTAATTGATTGGCTAAGTATTTTCCCGATCTGTTAGCATGTGCAAAGTTTTCCAGGCGAAGCCTTTGTACTAGAAACTGTGTTTTTGCGTCAATTATTTTATTTAATTCTATTTTAGTTTTCCTTATTCTGTTAAGGATACGTTCGTCTGCAGAGGTCTGGAAGGCCTCCTCTAGCGTCTTTATTTCACATTCTAATTCTTTTGTTTTTAAGTTGTCTTTTTTTTTCTTATTTGAAGAAAAGGAAATTATTTTGCTTCGCATTACTGCTTTTCCTGCTTCCCATAGAACGCTTGCTGATATTTCCGGCTGGTCGTTATTTTGTAAAAATATATCCCATTCTTTCTTAAAAAAATTAATAAAGTCAGGGTCTTTGAGCAATGATGTATTAAATCTCCAAACTTTGGAGGATGATACGCTCCCCCTCTTCCCCAGAGTGAAAGAAACAGGTGCGTGATCGCTAATAATGATTGGGTGAATTTGTGATTCTGAGATATCTCTCATCAGAGAGCTACTGACTAAAAAATAATCTAACCTAGAATATGAGTGATGAACGGCTGAGAAAAAAGTGTAGTTCCTAAGGGTTGGGTGTAGAGAGCGCCATGTATCGCAAAGACCCAGAACCAGTTTAGTCTTAAGATCTTTGGATCCACTTTCACTACATAGACGTGGAAAAGAAAACCCAACGTGTCGTGGAAAAAGAAAAAGACGGGGAGAAATGCAGAAAAATAAATATGTTGTAAACTCAAATGAGAGTCTTCTGTATCTGGAATGAATGTATTCTTGAGTCTATAAGGTAACAATAATATAATGATAAGATTACCTTGTTTGAATTGTAAAATGGGTTTGGCTAAAAACAATCTTTGACTAAAACTAGACTAAAATGGACAATTCTGACTAAAATAAGACTAAAATGCTCAGACTTTTAGTCGACTGAAACTTGACATGACTAAAAAGAGAATGAACGTGACTAAAACTAATAAAAACTAAAATGATAGCTGGACCCAAAGACTAGACAAAACTAGACTCAAAATAAAGTTGAAACAGGCTGACAACAACAACAGTACATGGCCCAGAAGAAGACAGCAGATGTGTTGTGTATTTATTTCTGGTGATTTTTTTGTTTCTTTATGAGTTTAAAAAGCCAGAGTTCCTGGACGTGCAGAAACTTCTCAGGCTCAGAATTGTCACTCAGGGAAATGTTCCCCGTCGTAGTGGAAGTGGATGCAAGCAGCAGCCAGAACGGCTCTGCTGAACGAGCGCTAATTTAATCAAAATAACTTATTATTTGATCCCCCGTGTCGTTTAATTTCATCAAAGGGATGTAATCGTATTTGGTGAAACATCGTGCATCCAGCTGGAGGAATCTAATTCCACCTGGTGTTTAAACTGGTTTTTAATTCCCTCGTCTGGACGTCGTGAGCCACTCATCCCAGCTCGCTGGGGAGCAGCTCGCTGGGAAAAGTGGCTTTGTTTTTGCTTTTCCAACTTTTTTTTATTGGGTTTTGCAGACGTATACAATTTTACAAAAAGTAAAGCATACATTTTTCTTTTAGGAAAAACAACAGAAAAAGACAGTGGTCACTTAACCTCCTGAGACCCGGGCTTTTGTTTGATGTGCATTTTTAATGTCTCCTTACTATTTGTGATCAGTAGGACCTAATTTTTGTTGAAATTACATTTTTTGCTTTCTATGTGCTGTTGAACTATGTCAAATCCAATGGCCTCACATGAGCACAATGGGTTTATTTTCTCTCTATTTCCCTTTCTTGGTCCTGCCATCTTAAATGTGCTTTAAACAAATGGAAATCTAAAAACAAGTATTTTAAGTGTAATGAGACTTATTTTGACTAGAAATTGGACATTTGGGCAAGAAATAAAGACAAATGTTCTTGGAAAGAATGTACGTGTTTGCAGTGAAGATAGACCTGATGTCCTCAAACGAGTACTTCATGTTTACAGACGTTGTAGCTTGCTAATATTACTCAAATATATCAAAAAAGCATGCCATGTGAAGCTGCAGACGTTATTGTGCATAAATATACTAGTTTCAATCATAAAATTAGGTTAGGATTTTTACCATGTCCATGTTTCTGTCGGGAGCTCCATAGAAGACTTTAATTGAGATCCCAGCCATCTTGCTTTTTCCTAAATTAGTATAATTTCATTATGAGACCACTAGATGGTGCAGGCGGGGGTTCCAGATGAGGACAATGGGTCAATGTTCGTACAAATGAAGTATCATGGCGCAGAACAGCAGAAATGTAATGTCCTCATATAAGCATCCTCTGCCGGTGGCGAAGAGCATCTCTGAATGCAAAACACCGGATCCTGCAGTGAGGGGGGCAGGGTAACGCCCCCTTTTGGGCGGGGAAATAGGTTCGTCCCTCAAGACTCCTCTCCCTGGCCCTGCCCCTTTTCAACCTTTCCCCGACCCTGAACCTAACCTGGGACTTGCTGATTGGGCCGGAGCTTCGGGAGCTGCGTGCTGGCCTGCAGTCCCCATCCCTGGTCATCCCGTTGCTGCTTCCACCTGCCTGCTGTGCTGTTGCCGTCCCTGACCCACCAGTCTGGCCTTCGGCAGGAGGGTTCCCCCTTATGATCCTGGTCCTGGTCCAGGTTTCTTCCCTCCTAAAGGGGAGTTTTTCTTGCCACTGTTTGGCTTAAGGTTTTTCTCCCACTAGGGGAGTTTTTACCTGCCATTGTTTATGTAATAACTGCTCGGGGGTCATGTTCTGGGTATGGGTCTCTGGAAAGCGTCTAGAGACAACAAATATATAATTTATATATATATATATATATATATATATATATATATATATATATATATATATATATATATATATATATATATATATATATATATATATATATATATATATATAAATATGAGTGTCTCCATCTGTGTATGTACATTTTGGTCACTCATTATCCTTTTCTTTTCCCTAAACGTCATGATGAGAATCAGTTGACACAACAATAAAATATACCACTAAATCTCTACATTTGGAATATCTTCAAGTGCCTATTTGTACGTAGTAATGTGCATAGTTCTGTTTTTATTCTGTTTTGTGTCTTTGTACTTTAATTGAGAAAATCAATAATTTTAAAAATAAAAAAGTAAGGCTTGTGTGCTCGTTTTGCGTTTCCATGTGTTTTTTCGTGTTTTAGACTAGCAGCAGATGCCACACCTCACCCCTTCACATTTAATAAATATATATATGAGTGTATATATATATATATATATATATATATATATATATATATATATATATATATATATATATATATATATATATATATATGCCTTAGATTTTTACCAACACGGTATTAACCATTAATATATATGCAGACAAAAAAAGAGAAAGAAAAAGTCAATAAAAATATTTGACAAAAAGTTAAAAAGTTAAAAGTTTGAACCCTGATGAACCAGAGACGGGCTGGAGCCCGACATCCCAGCCCGCCAGGAACAGAGACGTGGAGCGGAAACGACAGAATAATCTCATCAGAGTCTGATAAAAACTCGCTGCTCGATAACAAAAGCTCCTCCCTGATTGGAAGCCGTTTCTGCCGGACGCAGCGATCGCATCTCCCCCTCTCCCCCTCTCCGCTGATGATCCCATCAGCAGCTGGACGGACGGACGGATGGATGGACGGATGGATGGACGGATGGATGGATGGATGGATGGATGATGATTAACACGTCTGATGGGATTCTGATGCAGGACTTCCTGTGAAAGAGAGATATCTTCCTCCCGTCTCCAGTTACTCGGGGGGAGATGAGGAAGAGCTGGAGGTTATTTCAGGCCCACGACGGCATCCTGATCCTGAGACGGTGGAATCAAACAAACTCCACTTATACAGTTATGACGAGTGATAAAAGTAGCTGGAACACAACCAGAGAGTGGTGCCAGACCTGGAACCAGGACTAGCTGGGACCCCCATCGCTCCAACCGGCCCGGTACATCAGGGGGATCCCAGCACCTGCCACCTGGACGTGTCCGATGCTGATCCACCAGGACCAATCCCCAACCAGGACCAGATCAACCCTTAATTAGAACCAGACCAACCCCCAACCAGAACCAGATCAAACCCCGACCAGAACCAGATCAAACCCCGACCAGACCAGACCAATCCCCGACCAGAACCAGATCAAACCCCGACCAGACCAGACCAATCCCCGACCAGACCAGACCAATCCCCAACCAGGACCAGACCGAGCCTTGTTGACGCTCCCTCAGAGATCCAGCAGCTCATTCAAGCATTAGATCATCCTCCCCGCCGACGCTCCCCTCACATCCAGCGTGAGATTAAAGAGCTGCTCATGAAAGCTACATCACACGGATCCCTGTACAGCTGCAGCTGCTACAACACCGTTAATAATTCATGGCTTCTGGGTAACGCAGCGGGCTGCTGCTCCGAGGCAGAGCAAACTAAATGTTTGTGGAGAGCTGTGAAACCCATCAAAGACGAGGCTCATCCGTCTGTCTCGCCGTCTCACGTGTCCGTGCAGGGGATCCATGACGTCACGGAGGCCCGTCTGGATCAGAGGGGTTCTCAAATCCACCTGAATCTCTTCCGTTTGAAACGCCGGGAAAGAAAAGGCTCTTTTTGCAGAATGAGATTCGTTCGTGGTTCGTTTAGCACTGACTGTAGAAGAAGAACCGGACAAGCCCCTGTGACGTCAAGCACAGTCTTTACAGACGAGTTTCCTCATCGTACTGGAGGCATCAATGTTTGGTGTGAGCTGGTGGTGCCTAACCCCGGTTCATCCAAGAATGGGAAGCCGCTTTCGTAGGGACGGGTGCACCTGCCTGCATCGGCGGCCGGGGCGGCCCCGTCTCTCCGGGCAGGCTGGCCTCTCGCCGGGTGGGGCTCGTTGGCCTGGGGGGTGTGGGTCTGGGGGTCGTTGGGCTGGGGGGTCGTTGGCCTAAGGGGTCGTTGGTCTGGGGGGTCGTTGGCCTGGGGGGTCGTTGGTCTGGGGGGTCATTGGTCTGGGGGGGTTGTTGGCCTGGGGGTTGTTGGTCTGGGGGGGTTGTTGGTCTGGGGGGTCGTTGGTCTGGGGGGGTTGTTGGCCTGGGGGTTGTTGGTCTGGGGGGGTTGTTGGCCTGGGGGTTGTTGGCCTGGGGGGTCGTTGGTCTGGGGGGTCGTTGGTCTGGGGGGGTTGTTGGCCTGGGGGGTCGTTGGTCTGGGGGGTCGTTGGTCTGGGGGGGTTGTTGGTCTGGGGGGTCGTTGGTCTGGGGGGGTTGTTGGCCTGGGGGTTGTTGGTCTGGGGGGGTTGTTGGCCTGGGGGTTGTTGGCCTGGGGGGTCGTTGGTCTAGGCCCTAGGGCAACGACCCCCTAGGGCCTAGGGGGTCGTTGGCCTGGGGGGTCGTTGGCCTGGGGGGTCGTTGGCCTAGGCCCTAGGGCAACGACCCCCTAGGGCCTAGGGGGTCGTTGGCCTGGGGGGTTGTTGGCCTGGGGGGTCGTTGGTCTGGGGGGTCGTTGGTCTGGGGGGGTTGTTGGCCTGGGGGTTGTTGGTCTGGGGGGGTTGTTGGCCTGGGGGGTCGTTGGCCTGGGGGGTCGTTGGCCTAGGCCCTAGGGCAACGACCCCCTAGGGCCTAGGGGGTCGTTGGCCTGGGGGGTCGTTGGTCTGGGGGGGTTGTTGGCCTGGGGGTCATTGGTCTGGAGGGTCGTTGCCCTGGGGGGTTGTTGGTCTGGGGGGTCGTTGGTCTGGGGGGTTGTTGGTCTGGGGGGTCGTTGGTCTGGGGGGTTGTTGGTCTGGGGGGGTTGTTGGCCTGGGGGGTTGTTTGTCTGGGGGGTCGTTGGTCTGGGGGGTCGTTGGTCTGGGGGGGTTGTTGGCCTGGGGGTTGTTTGTCTGGAGGGTCGTTGGTCTGGGGGGTCGTTGGTCTGGGGGGTCGTTGGTCTGGGGGGTTGTTGGCCTGGGGGGTTGTTGGTCTGGGGGGTCGTCGGCCTTGGGGGTCGTTGGCCTAGGGGGTCGTTGGCCTAGGGGGTCGTTGGTCTGGGGGGTCGTTGGCCTAGGGGGTCGTTGGCCTGGGGGGGTCATTGGCCTAGGGGGTCGTTGGCCTGGGGGCCGTTGGTCTGGGGGGGTTGTTGGCCTGGGGGTTGTTGGTCTGGGGGGTCGTTGGTCTGGGAGGTCGTTGGTCTGGGGGGTTGTTGGTCTGGGGGGTCGTTGGTCTGGGGGGTTGTTTGTCTGGGGGGTCGTTGGCCTGGGGGGGTTGTTGGCCTGGGGGTTGTTTGTCTGGGGGGTCGTTGGCCTGGGGGGTTGTTTGTCTGGGGGGGTTGTTGGCCTGGGGGGTCGTTGGTCTGGGGGGTTGTTGGTCTGGGGGGGTTGTTGGCCTGGGGGTTGTTGGTCTGGGGGGGTTGTTGGCCTGGGGTTCGTTGGCCTAGGGGGTCGTTGGCCTGGGGGGGTTGTTGGCCTGGGGGTCATTGGTCTGGAGGGTCGTTGCCCTGGGGGGTTGTTGGTCTGGGGGGTCGTTGGTCTGGGGGTTGTTTGTCTGGGGGGTCGTTGGTCTGGGGGGTCGTTGGTCTGGGGGGTTGTTGGCCTGGGGGGTTGTTGGTCTGGGGGGTCGTTGGCCTTGGGGGTCGTTGGCCTAGGGGGTCATTGGCCTAGGGGGTCGTTGGTCTGGGGGGTCGTTGGCCTAGGGGGTCGTTGGCCTGGGGGGGTCATTGGCCTAGGGGGTCGTTGGCCTGGGGGTCGTTGGTCTGGGGGGGTTGTTGGCCTGGGGGTTGTTGGTCTGGGGGGTCGTTGGTCTGGGGGGTCGTTGGTCTGGGGGGTTGTTGGTCTGGGGGGTCGTTGGTCTGGGGGGTTGTTTGTCTGGGGGGTCGTTGGCCTGGGGGGGTTGTTGGCCTGGGGGTTGTTTGTCTGGGGGGTCGTTGGCCTGGGGGGTTGTTTGTCTGGGGGGTTGTTGGTCTGGGGGGGTTGTTGGCCTGGGGGTTGTTGGTCTGGGGGGGTTGTTGGCCTGGGGTTCGTTGGCCTAGGGGGTCGTTGGCCTGGGGGGGTTGTTGGCCTGGGGGTCATTGGTCTGGAGGGTCGTTGCCCTGGGGGGTTGTTTGTCTGGGGGGTCGTTGGTCTGGGGGGTCGTTGGTCTGGGGGGTTGTTGGTCTGGGGGGGTTGTTGGCCTGGGGGTTGTTTGTCTGGGGGGTCGTTGGCCTGGGGGTTGTTTGTCTGGGGGGTCGTTGGCCTGGGGGTTGTTTGTCTGTGGGGTCGTTGGCCTGGGGGTTGTTTGTCTGGGGGGGTTGTTGGCCTGGGGGGTCGTTGGCCTGGGGGGGTTGTTGGCCTGGGGGTCGTTTGTCTGGGGGGTCGTTGGCCTGGGGGGGTTGTTGGCCTGGGGGGTTGTTTGTCTGGGGGGTTGTTGGCCTGGGGGGTTGTTTGTCTGGGGGGTCGTTGGCCTGGGGGGGTTGTTGGTCTGGGGGGGTTGTTTGTCTGGGGGGTTGTTGGCCTGGGGGTCGTTGGTCTGGGGGGGTTGTTGGTCTGGGGGGTCGTTGGCCTGGGGGGTTGTTTGTCTGGGGGGTCGTTGGCCTGGGGGGGTTGTTGGTCTGGGGGGGTTGTTTGTCTGGGGGGTCATTGGTCTGGGGGGGTCGTTGGTCTGGGGGGTTGTTGGCCTGGGGGTTGTTGGTCTGGGAGGGTGGGGGCCTCCTGGCCCCGTGATTGGCTATGCCAGGTGGTTGGTGCTTGGCTGGGTCCTTGTCCATCACCATAGGTTTCCTGGCTGCCTCCTTCCCAAATTTCGAGATTAATGTTGAAGTACAATTTTGAGAAAAAAGTCGAAATGTTGAGAAAAACTCCACACTGCTCCACACTGGAACACCTCCACCACTCCTGTTGCCAGAAAAAGCCCCAAGATATAATCAAAGACACTTCACACTCTGGACACTCACTGTTTGAACTGCTGCATTCTGGGAGGAGATACAGACTCATGAAAACGAGGACAAACAGACTCAAACACAACTTTTACCCAACAGCAATAACCAGTCTTAACAAAAACAGGAGCTAATGTGCAATAACAATAACAATTAAAGCTGCAAGCAGCAATGAACGGGCCCTCGCACTCACGTCAACCGCCCCCCATAAGCATATCAGAAATGACACCACCCACGACTTCCTATGTCAAACCCTTCAAAAGTTATAGCAGAAAAAAGGGACGACCAGTCAGAAGAAGGGGCGGGGCTAATTCAGGGCAAAGAAGATCAAGGACTCATTACAGAGTCCCATGATACCACCTACGACTCCCTATGTCAAACCATTAAAAAGTTATAGCAGAAAAAAGGGACAACCAATCAGAAGAAGGGGCGGGGCTAATTGTCACCAATTATGGTCAAGGACTCAATGCCGAGTCCCATGACACCACCCACGACTCTCTATGTCAAACCTTTCAAAAGTTATGGCAGAAAAAAGTTTTCTAGGGGGCGCTGTTGAGCCGTGAGGACACGCCCATTAATGCAAACCATGAAAAAAAAAATCAGATCACTCAAATGAACGACGATCATACAGTACAGCTGTATCTCATGGTCCAGAATGTATGATATTATATTAATCTATTATACCATATTATATTACATGTTGTTATTTCATATTAGCGTACCCAGTAATATAGCATATTGTATTATTGCATTGTATGTTGCTTCATTTCATATATTTTTGACTGTATTATATTGTAAAATTATATATCATAGCGATTGCATTATTATATAATTTCAATTTATAACACTAATATACAATTCCTCACACACACACTCCTTCCAAATGTTTCTTTTTTTTCTCCATTATGACAATTGTATGCTGTCATCCGTTATGTTTTTTGTTTTTAAGCTTGTTATGTCTGTTATTCAAATATATTAATACATTCATTAATATGCTATACTGCATTTTGTATTGTGTATATTGTGTGTGTGTGTGTGTGTGTGTGTGTGTGTGTGTGTGTGTGTGTGTGTGTGTGTGTGTGTGTGTGTGTGTGTGTGTGTGTGTGTGTATATATATATATATATATATATATATATATATATATATATATATATATATGTGTGTGTGTGTGTGTGTGTGTGTGTGTGTGTGTGTGTGTGTGTATACCTGAAGTGTGACTACCTGCAGAACGTATTTTAGCATGAAAGCTTGCATATTTAACGTACATCAAGCATTCTGTATCATAGCTACATGTCTGCCGTTTGTAACAAAGCAAACCGCGTGAAAATCGGTTGAAAATCAAGTGAGTTATAGTTATTTTACTTATGCAGACACCTCCTTCCACAATAGAAGTGAACGCTCTAGAGTTAAAGCGATACCGATCCAAGATGGCGGCCACGCCCGACGTTCTCAGGCAGTCAATGCGGCGCCTCGACCAAGATGGCGGCCGCGCTGAACATCAGCCCCTCCCCCCGCGGGAGCTGCGCGCGCAAACTCCACTCAAATTCAAAAGTTATGGCAGAAAATCGGGACAACCAATCAGAAGAAGGGGAAAGAGAAAAGTAATGTGCGTCGTCACAGGACAGAGACGAACATTTTGATGTAAAAAAAAACACAAAAATTGCTGACAAAAATTTTGGCATATCAAGCCAGGCTTGAACTCTCGACCTCTGGCAGCAAAGACCGCAATAATCTGGCTGAGCTAAGTCTCAGCTATTCCTTTTATTTGACCTACTGGCTTAGGACAGACCAACATAGCGATAAAATGTCTGGAACTTTTTTTTCCTAATTTTTTTAATATTTGTAAGTTATAAATATTAGTAAAACCCTACTATTTAAATTATTACTTTTTCTGTAACCATTCTGCCAAGGTTGTAACCGGGCTGAGCCGGGAATATTTCTGAAGTCACCACATTACAGGGAGCTGATTGGTCGGGGGGCGGGGCCGTCATCACCCTACTCGCCACTGATTGGTCGGGGGGCGGGGCCGTCATCACCCTACTCGCCACTGATTGGTCAGGGGGCGGGGCCGGCAGACGTTTGAATCAGGAAGCGGGAGTCAGCGCGAGAGCGACTGGCGGCGATTTTATTATAAAAAAAGGACAACCAATCAGAAGAAGGGGCGGGGCTAATTCAGGCCAATGAAGTTCAAGGACTCCATAAAGAATCTGATGACACCACCCACGACTCTATGTCAAACCATTCAAAAGTTATAGCAGAAAATCGGGACAACCAATCAGAAGAAGGGGCGGGGCTAATTAAGGCCAACAAAGCTTAAGAACTCATTACAGAGTCCCATGACACCACCCACGACTCTCTATGTGAAACCATTCAAAAGTTATGGCAGAGAAAAGTATTCTAGGGGGCGCTGTTGAGCCGTTAGGCCACGCCCATTAATGCAAACCATAAAATATCACATTTATCGCCAGGCCTGGCTTGCATGCAAATTTTGGTGACTTTTGGAGAACTATCAAATATGGACCAATCAGATGAAGGGTGGGTGCGCTTTTTCGCGTCTAGCGTCGCCACGGTAACACTTTTGAAAGAGAAAAGTAATGCGTGGTGTCGCACGATGGAGACGCACATTTTGGTGTATAACACACCTGGGTGCACGTTACGGTTCGGGCTGAATTAACTGCCGAAGGAATGGCATAAATTGTGCCAAAATTACACAATTAATTCAAAATGGCTGACTTCCTGTTCGGTTTCGGCCATGGCTCCAAGAGACTTTTCTTTAAGTTGCGACATGATACAGGTGTGTACCGATTTTCGTGCATGTACGTCAAACCGTATTGTGGGGCTTGAGGCACAAAGTTTTCCGGGGGGCGCTGTTGAGCCATTTTGCCACGCCCATTAATGCAAACCATGAAATATCAAATTTATCTCCAGGCCTGGCTTGCGTGCCAAATTTGGTGCCTTTTGGGGAACTATCAAATATGGACCAATCAGATGAAGGGGGGGTGCGCTTGTTGGTGTCTAGCGTCGCCACGGTAACACTTTTCAAAGAGAAAAGTAATGCGTGTAGTCGCAGGATGGAGACGCACATTTTGATGTATAACACATCTGGGTTCACGATACGGTTCGGGCTGAATTAACCCTCGAAGGAATGGCATATATTGCTCCAAAATTACGCAATTAATTCAGAATGTTCAAAATGGCCGACTTCCTGTTCGGTTTCGGCCATGGCGCCAAGAGACTTTTCTTTTAGTTGCGACATAATACAGGAGTGTACCGATTTTCGTTCATGTACGTCAAACCGTATTATGGGGCTTGAGGCACAAAGTTTTTTCTGTCGAACCAATCAGATGAAGGGTGGGCGCGCTTTTTGGCGTCTAGCGCCCCCACGGTAACGCTTTTGAAAGAGAAAAGTAATGCGTCTTGTCGCAGGATGGAGACGCACATTTTGATGTATAACACACTTGGGGGCACGTTACGGTTCGGGCTGAATTAACTTTCGAAGGAATGGCATAAATTTCGCCAAAATGACACGACTAATTCAAAATGGCCGACTTCCTGTTCGGTTTCGGGCATGACGCCAAGAGACTTTTCTTTCAGTTGCGCCATGATACAGGTGTGTACCGATTTTCGTGCATGTACGTCAAACCGTATCGTGGGGCTTGAGGCACAAAGTTTTCAAGGGGGCGCTGTTGAGCCATTTTGCCACGCCCATTAATGCAAACCATTAATTATCAAATTTTTCGCCAGGCCTGATTAGGGTGCAAAATTTGGTGACTTTTGGGGCATGTTAAGGGGGGCAAAAAGGCCTTCACTTTGTCAGGAAAATAATAATAATAATAATAATAATAATAATTAAAGCTGCAAGCAGCGATGAACGGGCCCTCGCACTCACGTCCACCGCCCCCCATAAGCATATCAGAAATGACACCACCCACGACTCTCTATGTCAAACCATTCAAAAGTTATAGCAGAAAAAAGGAACAACCAATCAGAAGAAGGGGCGGGGCTAATTCATTCCAATGAAGGTCAAGGACTCCATACAGAGTCTGATGACACCACCCACGACTTTCTATGTCAAACCATTCAAAAGTTATGGCAGAGAAAAGTATTCTAGGGGGCGCTGTTGAGCCGTTAGGCCACGCCCATTAATGCAAACCATGAAATATCAAATGTAGCCTATCGCCAGGCCTGGCTTGCATGCAAAATTTGGTGACTTTTGGAGAACTATCAAATATGGACCAATCAGATGAAGGGGACGAGCGCTTTTTCGCGTCTAGCGTCGCCACAGTAACACTTTTGAAAGAGAAAAGTAATGTGCGTCGTCACAGGACAGAGACGAACATTTTGATGTAAAAAAACACAAAAATTGCTGACAAAAATTTCGGCATTTTGACAGGCTTGAACTCTCGACCTCTGGCAGCAAAGACAGCAATAATCTGGCTGAGCTAAGTCTCAGCTATTCCTTTCATTTGACCTACTGGATTAGGACAGACCAACATAGCGATAAAATGTCTGGAACTTTTTTTTCCTAATTTTTTAAATATTTGTAAGTTATAAATATTAGTAAAACCCTACTATTTTAATTATTACTTTTTCTGCAACCATTCTGCCAAGGTTGTAACCGGGCTGAGCCGGGAATATTTCTGAGGTCACCACATTACAGGGAGCTGATTGGTCGGGGGGCGGGGCCGTCATCACCCTACTCGCCACTGATTGGTCGGGGGGCGGGGCCGTCATCACCCTACTCGCCACTGATTGGTCGGGGGGCGGGGCCGTCATCACCCTACTCGCCACTGATTGGTCGGGGGCGGGGCCGTCATCACCTTACTCGCCACTGATTGGTCGGGGGGCGGGGCCGTCATCACCCTACTCGCCACTGATTGGTCAGGGGGCGGGGCCGGCAGACGTTTGAATCAGGAAGCGGGAGTCAGTGCGAGAGCGACTGGCGGCTCGCGGCAATCTTATTATAAAAAAGGACAACCAATCAGAAGAAGGGGCGGGGCTAATTCAGGCCAATGAAGGTCAAGGACTCCATAAAGAATCTGATGACACCACCCACGACTCTCTATGTCAAACCATTCAAAAGTTATAGCAGAAAATCGGGACAACCAATCAGAAGAAGGGGCGGGGCTAATTAAGGCCAACGAAGCTTAAGGACTCAATGCAGAGTCCCATGACACCACCCACGACTCTCTATGTGAAACCATTCAAAAGTTATGGCAGAGAAAAGTATTGTAGGGGGCGCTGTTGAGCCATTTTGCCACGCCCATTAATGCAAACGATGAAATATCAAATTTATCGCCAGGCCTGGCTTGCATGCCAAATTTGGTGCCTTTTGGGGAACTATCAAATATGGACCAATCAGATGAAGGGGGGGTGGGCTTGTTGGCGTCTAGCGTCGCCACAGTAACACTTTTGAAAGAGAAAAGTAATGCGTGTAGTCGCAGGATGGAGACGCACATTTTTATGTATATCACATCTGGGTTCACGATACGGTTCGGGCTGAATTAATTCTCGAAGGAATGGCATATATTGCTCCAAAATTACGCGATTAATTCAGAATGTTCAAAATGGCCGACTTCCTGTTCGGTTTCGGCCATGGCGCCAAGAGACTTTTCTTTTAGTTGCGACATGATACAGGTGTGTACCGATTTTCGTTCATGTACGTCAAACCGTATTATGGGGCTTGAGGCACAAAGTTTTTTCTGTCGAACCAACAAGATGAAGGGTGGGCGCGCTTTTTGGCGTCTAGCGTCGCCACGGTAACGCTTTTGAAAGAGAAAAGTAATGCGTGTTGTCGCAGGATGGAGACGCACATTTTGATGTATAACACACTTGGGGGCACGTTACGGTTCGGGCTGAATTAACTTTCGAAGGAATGGCATAAATTTCGCCAAAATGACACGACTAATTCAAAATGGCCGACATCCTGTTCGGTTTCGGGCATGACCCCAAGAGACTTTTGTTTAAGTTGTCCCATGATACAGGTGTGTACCGATTTTCGTGCATGTACGTCAAACCGTATCGTGGGGCTTGAGGCACAAAGTTTTCAAGGGGGCGCTGTTGAGCCATTTTGCCACGCCCATTAATGCAAACCTTTAAATATCAAATTTTTCGCCAGGCCTGACTAGGGTGCAAAATTTGGTGACTTTTTGGGCATGTTAAGGGGGGCAAAAAGGCCTTCACTTTGTCAGGAAAATAATAATAATAATAATTAAAGCTGCAAGCAGCGATGAACGGGCCCTCGCACTCACGGCCACCGCCCCCATAAGCATATCAGAAACAACACCACCCACGACTCTCTATGTCAAACCATTCCAAAGTTATAGCAGAAAATCGGGACAACCAATCAGAAGAAGGGGCGGGGCTAATTTGCACCAATTATGGTCAAGGACTCAATACCGAGTCCGATGACACCACCCACGACTCTCTATGTCAAACCATTCAAAAGTTATAGCAGAAAAAAGTATTCTAGGGGGCGCTGTTGAGCCATTAGGCCACGCCCATTCATGCAAACCATGAAATATCAAATTTATCCCCAGGCCTGGCTTGGTGCAAAATTTGGTGACTTTTGGAGAACTATCAAATATGGACCAATCAGATGAAGGGGGCGCACTTTTTGGCGTCGAGTGTTGCCACGTTAACGCTTTTGAATGAGAAAAGTAATGCGCGTCGTCGCAGGAAGGAGACGCACATGTTGATGTAAAAAAAAAACACACAAATTGCTGACAATAATCTTTGCATTGAGCTGGGACCGATCCCACGATCTCCCACACGAAAGACGGTGACATTACCGCTGAGCCACAAATCAGCTTGGCCATTTTCTGACTGACTGACTTACGAGATACCAACATAGCGATGTAATCTGAGTCCCGAATTGTTTTTTCGTAATTTTTAAAATATTTGTAAGATATAAATATTAGTAAAACCCCACTATTTGTGCTTTTGTGAATAGCATGTTCCAGTCTTTACTTCCTAGACACACACATGCACTCCATGCATGGAAGGGAGCGTTTGATTTATTGTTCACGTAACATTACTTTTATTTTTTCACAACCAAACCACGCACTTTATTTATGTCATTTGCACCGGGCAAGGACAAAAAATAAATGATTCCACCAAAATTCCAGAGATTTTTGTGGTTGGCTGACACATTACCAACATATTTCAAATATGTCAAACCATTCAAAAGTTATAGTCAGAAAATATGGACAACCAATCAGAAGAAGGGGCGGGGCTAATTAAAGCCAACGAAGCTTAAGGACTCTTTACAGAGTCCCATGACACCACCCACGACTCTCTATGTTAAACCATTCCAAAGTTATAGCAGAAAATCGGGACAACCAATCAGAAGAAGGGGCGGGGCTAATTAAGGCCAACGAAGCTTAAGGACTCATTACAGAGTCCCATGACACCACCCACAACTTCCTATGTCAAACCATTCAAAAGTTATGGCAGATAAAAGTTTTCTAGGGGGCGCTGTTGAGCCGTTAGGCCACGCCCATTAATACAAACCATGAAATATCAAATGTATCGCCAGGCATGGCTTGCATGCCAAATTTGGTGCCTTTTGGGGAACTATCAAATATGGACCAATCAGATGAAAGGGGGGTGCGCTTGTTGGCGTCTAGCGTCGCCACGGTAACACTTTCGAAAGAGAAAAGTAATGCGTGTAGTCGCAGGATGGAGACACATATTTTGATGTATAACACCTCTGTGTTCACGTTACGGTTCGGGCTGAATTAATTCTCGAAGGAATGGCATAAATTTCGCCAAAATGACACAATTTATTCAAAATGGCCGACATCCTGTTCGGTTTCGGCCATGGCTCCAAGAGACTTTTCTTTAAGTTGTGCCATGATACAGGTGTGTACCGATTTTCGTGCATGTACGTCAAACCGTATTGTGGGGCTTGAGGCACAAAATTTTCCGGGGGGCGCTGTTGAGCCATTTTGCCACGCCCATTCATGCAAACCATGAAATATCAAATTTATCGCCAGGCATGGCTTGCATGCCAAATTTGGTGCCTTTTGGGGAACTATCAAATATGGACCAATCAGATGAAGGGGGGGTGCGCTTGTTGGCGTCTAGCGTCGCCACGGTAACACTTTCGAAAGAGAAAAGTAATGCGTGTAGTCGCAGGATGGAGACACATATTTTGATGTATAACACATCTGGGTTCACAATACGGTTCGGGCTGAATTAACTCTCGAAGGAATGGCATATATTGCTCCAAAATTACGCAATTAATTCAGAATGTTCAAAATGGCCGACTTCCTGTTCGGTTTCGGCCATGGCGCCAAGAGACTTTTCTTTTAGTTGCAACATGATACAGGTGTGTACCGATTTTCGTTCATGTACGTCAAACCGTATTATGGGGCTTGAGGCACAAAGTTTTTTCTGTCGAACCAATCAGATGAAGGGTGGGCGCGCTTTTTGGCGTCTAGCGCCGCCACGGTAACGCTTTTGAAAGAGAAAAGTAATGCGTGTTGTCGCAGGATGGAGACGCACATTTTGATGTATAACACACCTGGGTGCACGTTACGGTTCGGGCTGAATTAACTTTCGAAGGAATGGCATAAATTTCGCCAAAATGACACGACTAATTCAAAATGGCCGACATCCTGTTCGCTTTCGGGCATGACCCCAAGAGACTTTTGTTTAAGTTGTCCCATGATACAGGTGTGTACCGATTTTCGTGCATGTACGTCAAACCATATCGTGGGGCTTGAGGCACAAAGTTTTCAAGGGGGCGCTGTTGAGCCATTTTACTACGCCCATTAATGCAAACCATTAAATATCAAATTTTTCGCCAGGCCAGACTTGGGTGCAAAATTTGGTGACTTTTTGGGCATGTTAAGGGGGGCAAAAAGGCCTTCACTTTGTCAGGAAAATAATAATAATAATAATAATAAAAATTCCTGCAAATACAATAGGGCCTTCGCACTGCAAGTGCTCGGGCCCTAATAATAATAATAAAAATTCCTGCAAATACAATAGGGCCTTCGCACTGCAAGTGCTCGGGCCCTAATAATAATAAAAATTCCTGCAAATACAATAGGGCCTTCGCACTGCAAGTGCTCGGGCCCTAATTATCTATCTATCTATCTATCTATCTATCTATCTATCTATCTATCTATCTATCTATCTATCTATCTATCTATCTATCTATCTATCTATCTATCTATCTATCTATCTATCTATCTATCTATCTATCTATCTATCTATCTATCTATCTATCTAAAAGTCGAAATGTCGTGAAAAATTTCACCTTTTTTCTCAACATTTAAACTTTATTCACGGGATTTTGACTTTTTTCTCGACATTTTGACTTTTTTCTCGAACTTGTACTTGAAAATTATTCTCGACATTTCGCCTTTTTTCTCGACATTTCAACTTTTTTCTCAACATTTCAACTTTTCCCTTGAAATTTTGACTTCTTTCTCGAAATTTTGACTTTTTGTTGACTTTTTTCTCAACATTTCGCCTTTTTTCTCGAAATTGTACTTCATAATTATTCTCGACATTTCGCCTTTTTTCTCGAAATTTCGCCTTTTTTCTCAACATTTCAACTTTTTCCTTGAAATTTTGACTTTTTTCTCGAAATTTTGACTTTTTTCTCGGAATTTTATTTCACGATTATTCCAGACATTTCGACTTTTTTCTCGACATTTCGACTTTTTTCTCAACATTTCGACTTTTTTTCTCTACATTTTGACTTTGTGCAAAAAGCATCAACAAAGTCATCAGATCCTGGAGGTTTCTGGTTCTAGACAAATACAACAACCAATATTCATGGCAGCAACAATGAAGACAAACAAACTGGGTAATACTAAGTACCCCCCCCTCCCTGCGTCCACAACAGGCTGCTAACCCCTGATCTCCAGCAGGTGATCAGTCACCCATGAAAGAGGAGTCATGGTGCATTCAGGTGTGTGTTAACACGACGTCAAAAGGGAACGACATCAGTGACGGCTTCAGAGAAGCAGCTGCTCATTGATCTGGAAACGATTAGAAAACCAGGGTCATCGTTTTATCAGTGAATAAGTGAGAAGGATTTATTCTCAGAGGGATCTGAAGATGGCGAGGGAAGGCTTCCCGGAGAAAAGTAGAGATAACTGACGGTGAAACCAGAACCGGGACCAGAAGCTCTGTGATCGGCCGTTTCTGAAATGTACGGTTTGTCAAACAGGTTTTTACCCCAAAAAACAAACTTTCCACGCAAGGACTCCTCGCGCTCCACTCCACTACCCATGAGCCTCGGTGGCTGTTGCTATGGCGACAGGCCCCTCCAGAGCCAGGAGTCAGATTCAGAGAGAGAGAGAGAAAACATCACAGATCCAGTGTTTCAGCGTAATTATCACGCAGACCGGAGCTGGAAACTTCTCCCAACGACGGGTTGGACCTGCTTCATCGGGGGTTTTTGGCAGCTGATGACGGCAGAAGGTGCAGCACCTCCTAACAGACGTTCCCGCCATTAAGCACTTTAACCGTCAGCCGCTGACGGCCTTAATTAGCACTGAAAGAAAAAAAAAACCTCCTGCAAGGATTGTGTCATTTTCTTTGGCTGCCTTTAAAAAAGGAGACGGGATGTTTGCAGAACGACTGCAGCGCTGGAAATACGCTTATCCAGACGCTCATTATCCACTCTGATATCACAGAACATGAAACGCTCGTCCACAGACGGGAAATAAACAGACGTTTAGCAGCAAACGCTCAGGAATTGTACAACAAACTGCCGACACACAGCCTGCACCTCTCATGAGACGCTGTGAGCTTCCAGCACCGTTTCATGGGCCATTATAGTGGCCAGTAGTGGACATTAGTTGCCATTGGTGGACATTGGTGGCCAGTAGTGGACATTGGTGGCCAGTAGTGGACATTGGTGGCCAGTAGTGGACATTGGTGGCCAGTAGTGGACAATAATTGCCATTGGTGGCTATTGGTGGCCAGTAGTGGATATTAATTACCATTGGTGGACATTGGTGGCCAGTAGTGGATATTAGTTGCCATTGGTGGACATTGGTGGCCAGTAGTGGACATTGGTGGCCAGTAGTGGACATTGGTGGCCAGTAGTGGACATTAGTTGCCATTGGTGGCCAGTAGTGGATATTAATTACCATTGGTGGACATTGGTGGCCAGTAGTGGATATTAATTACCATTGGTGGACATTGGTGGCCAGTAGTGGACATTGGTGGCCAGTAGTGGACATTAGTTGCCATTGGTGGCCAGTAGTGGATATTAATTACCATTGGTGGACATTGGTGGCCAGTAGTGGACATTAGTTGCCATTGGTGGACATTGGTGGCCAGTAGTGGACATTGGTGGCCAGTAGTGGACAATAATTGCCATTGGTGGCTATTGGTGGCCAGTAGTGGATATTAATTACCATTGGTGGACATTGGTGGCCAGTAGTGGACATTAGTTGCCATTGGTGGCCAGTAGTGGATATTAGTTACCATTGGTGGACATTGGTGGCCAGTAGTGGACATTGGTGGCCAGTAGTGGACATCGGTGGCCAGTAGTGGACATTAGTTGCCATTGGTGGCCAGTAGTGGATATTAATTACCATTAGTGGCTATTGGTGGGCAGTCGTGGCCATTAGTAGCCATTGGTGGCCAGAAGTGGACATTAGTGGCTATTGGTGGGCAGTGGTGGCCATTAGTGGCCATTGGTGGCCAGTGGTGGCCAGTGGTGGCCTTTGGTGGCCACTGGTGGCCACTGGTGGTCCGTGGTGGCCAGTGGTGGACATTGGTGGGAATTGGAGGCCAGTGGTGGCCATATGTGGCCAGTGGTGGACATTAGTGGCCATTGGTGGGTATTGGTGGCCAGTGGTGGCCAGTGGTGGTCAGTGGTGGTCAGTGGTGGCCTTTGCTGGCCAGTGGTGGCCATTGTTGGCCAATGGTGGGCCTTGGTGGCCATTGGAGGCCAGTGGTGGCCATTGATGGCCAGTGGCAGCCATTGGTGGCCAGCGGCAGACATTAGTGGCCATTGGTGGTCAGCGATGGCCAGGGGTGGCCAGTGGTGGCCATTGGCAGCCATTGGTGGCGTTTGACGGAGTTCAAATACTTCATCACTTTTCTTAACTACAACTTTCATGTATCTATACTTTAAGTAGTTTAGTGTGTGTTGGAGCAGAGCAACATCTGGAAGTGCAGGACACGGTTCCTGGGGACCAGGGTGGAGGAAAACTGCTGGAGTGGATTCCTGGTGATCTCAGGAGATTTAAACTACGCCTACCACCAGAGAGTGTTTCACCCTGTTGGGGTCGTAAAAACATAATTTACGATGCAGGTACACAACTTCCCTTTGGGGATTAATAAAGTGTATTTCAATTCTATTCAGTTTAGTTCGATCTCTTTTTCATTTTTTATTTTTTACTTCCCTCAGGTCATGTCCCTCGCTGGGGGACATGGAGACGCCGGCTCACCTGCTGCCATGGCAACACCTGAGTACCATGGAGGTGTGCAACAGGGAGGTCAGATCCACCACTGGCCAGTGGTGGCCAGTGGTGGCTATTGGTGGGCAGCGGTGGCCAGTGGTGGCCATTAGTGGGCATTGGAGGCTTTCGAGGCCAGTGGTGGCCATTGGTGAGCAGTGCTGACCAGTGGTGGCCAGTGGTGGTTATTGGTGGCTATTGGTGGCTATTGGTGGCCAGTGGTGGCCAGTGGAGGCCAGTGGTGGTCCGTGGTGGCCGGTGGTGGCCATTGGTGGGCATTGAAGGCCAGTGGTCGCCATATGTGGGCAGTGGTGTACATTAGTGGCCAGTGGTGGCCATTGATGGCCTTTGGTGGCCATATGTGGCCATTGGTGGACAATAGTGGCCATTGGGGACCATTGGTGGCCATATGTGGGCAGTGGTGGCCATTGGTGGCCAGTGGTAGCCAGTGGTGGCTATTGGAGGCCAGTGGTGGACATTGGTGGCTATTGGTGGCCAGTGTTGGCCAGTGGTGGACATTGGTGGCCATTAGTGGCCATTGATGGCCATATGTCGCTATTGGTGGGCAGTGGTGGCCAGTGGTGGCTATTGGTGACCAGTAGTGGCCAGTGGTGTTGGTTTTTCCAGTTATCTTTCCTAAAAACCTGCGGGATATTGTACAGTTGGAGCCACAGCACGTTTACATTACGCTAAAAGCACAAAATAGTATTTGTTGGTCGAATTTACTGAAGAAAATCAGTGTATTATTATAACCTATATGGTTTTAGGTGTTTTTTTATTCTGATTGTATGTTTAGAATACTTTGTATATACATTATATACATTATGTGCACTATTTTCTTCATTCTCTAGTGGATAAATATACTTTCTGTGGATATCATGTTGAACGGTGGAGGAAATTAGCATCGTTGTGTGTCATCGGATATTAATGTTGATGGTTTGCAGAGATACTGGGATTCCTGGGTAATAGGGGGAAGGGTTGGGGTAGCCATGATTTGTTTATCTTCCATTTACTTTTGTAATACTGAATTTGACCCGGTCTTTGTACGTTTTGACCGTATAGAAACGTAATTCTCCTCAGTTGTGTGAAATAAGACCTGGAAACAGGCATTGTGGCATAGAATTGTCAAATTGGTTTAAGTCGCTGCACAAATTGTTACAGATTACTTTTGTAATACTGAATTTGACCCGGTCTTTGTACGTTTTGACCGTATAGAAACGTAATTGTTGCGATTGTAAGAATGAGATCTTGATATAAAGCACTTTGAATTACCTTGTGTTAAATTGTGCTATACAAAACTTGCCTTGCCTTCTGTTTTGTTCTGTTTTTTGCTGTTTGTTTAGTTTGTTTGTCGGTTTTATTATTTATTGCGGCTGTAGTTTTTTTGTTTTGTTTTATTTTTATTTCTTTTTTCTTAGCGTTAGAAAAAGACAGAATCTCTGACTGTACTGCTTCCACTCTCTATGCCATTTATGACATGATCATCTTGTTACCATGAGATTCTTAATAAAACATTGATCACAAAAAGAAAATACTACAATAATGCCAGTAAATAGCTGAGGTTTAGATTAAAGGATGCAGCTCCAGCAGCAAAACTTCCTGCAAGAGTCCAGGAACAAACCCATTTAAATATCTGACTAAACAGACATAGGAAGGAAATGTCTACAACTTTACCTGTGGAAAAGATTACTTACATTATAAAGGGCAAATATCATTATTTCAAAACATTTGGACATGGAGAGTGTGGATTCAAGCGGTCTGTATGAGGCGTAACTACCATCAATCCTCTGCAGCATTCTAAAATAATTTCCTTTCTTTTGATACTTGATTTCTTTATTATGTGTGAATTGAACATTGGAGTTTGTATTTCTGAATTATGCACAACGGTGAAATGATTTGGGCTAACCCTTGAAAAACAGATTGTTCTTACTTTCTTGTTTTGTTTGGGGTTTTATTCATTTTTTTCTTTCTTTCTTTTTCCTCTCTTTCCTGTTCTCATATAAAACTAAACTGAGTGTTGCTCTATAAATACCTGACTTGTAAGGAAATATGATTTGAATGCTGGACAATAATTCAGTTGTCCTTGATGTTTCCTCTTATTCTTGTGTGTCATTGGAAGGATTTTGAAAAACCAAATAAAGATAATGTTGTAAAATTGCTGCCGGTCGAGCGACTTTACAGGAATCAGGAGACGACAAGGATAAAAATAAAGACTGATTCTTTCCCTCCGACTCTGATGTTTAAAACTCAGACACTTCAAGAGGCTTTTTGATCTTTACAGAACTGACAAATAATTCACTTTCTTTCTGTGAGCAGCAGGAATCAGGATCAGCTCAGAAAAAAGCCCAGTCCGAGGGAAAAAGCTCCTTAAATCCTCCCAAACCGACGGGCAGGACTCGGGTTTTACCTTTTCAGACGGAGAACCGGTTCCAGGGGGGAGAAGGAGCATCCAAAAGTTTCCAGTTTCAGCTCAGACGGAGGGAAGTGAGCTGAGCTCCGGCTCTCCGGACGCAGAACTTCATCCTCCTCTTCCTCCTCTTCCTCCTCTTCCTCCTGTTCCTGCGGCTGCCGAGAGCCTCTCCAGCCTCTCCCGCCTCCAGCTCGCTCTTTATGACGGGAACCCTGAACAGGAGGAGAGGAGGGATGGAGAGGATGGAGAGGGAGGAGGAGAGGATGGGAGGAAGAGAGGAGAGAGGGCTGCACCGCCCCCTGCAGGACCAACACAGACACTGCAGCTCAGGGAGACCCACATATTTATTTACTGATTTATTTATTTATTTGCACGTTTTTGAAAGAAGAAAATAAATAAATTATCGAAGAGTATTAAGGCCATGCAGGAGAAAAAATATTTGAGAGGGGAAGATTTTTTTTTATTGTGCACTTTGAGAAAAAAGTCGAGATGTCGAGATTAATGTTGGAATACAATTTCAAGAATAAATGCGACATTTCGTGAATAAAGTAGAAATTTCACCTTTTTTCTTGACATTTCAATTTTATTTATATAGTGTCTAATACAACAGATGTTGTCTCCAGACGCTTTCCAGAGATCAAGAACATGAACATAAACATGAACATAAACATAAACCCCCGAGCAATTATTACATAAACAATGGCAGGTAAAAACTCCCCTAGTGGGAGAAAAGCCTTAAGCCAAACAGTGGCAAGGAAAAACTCCCCTTTAGGAGGAAGAAACCTTGAGCAGGACCAGGCTCATAAGGGGGGACCCTCCTGCCGAGGGCCAGACTGGGGGAGTCGGGGACGTCAGCAGCACAGCAGGCAGGTGGAAGCAGCAGCGGGATGACCATTTTGACTTTATTCTCAACATTTTAACTTTTTACTCAAAATTGTACTTCAACATTAATCTCAACATTTCGATTTTTTTCTCAACATTTTGACTTTTTTTCTCTACATTTCGATTTTTTTTTCGAAATTTCAACTTTATTCTCAACATTTCGACTTTTTTCTCAACATTTCGACTTTTTTCTCAACATTTCGACTTTTTTCTCAACATTTTGACTTTTTTCTCGAAATTGTACTTCAAAATTATTCTCAATATTTTGACTTTTTTCTCGACATTTCGACTTTTTTTCTCGACATTTCGACTTTTTTCTCAACATTTCGACTTTATTCATTAAATTTTGACTTTTTTCTCGTCATTTCGACTTTTTTCTCGAAGTGCATAATGAAAAAAAATCTTCCTCCTATAAAATATTATTTTTACTTTTCTCCTGCCTGGTCCTGATACTCTTCCGTAAGAAATACAATGGAATGCGTTTAGAGAAAAATAAAAAGAAATTTAAAAAAAAAACCAACAACATAAAAGAAAACTTCAGACAGTAAAACAAGAAATACTTTAGGAAAAAAAAAACACAAGATAATTAAATAATACCTAAAATAGACATCATAACAAATATGAAAAAAAAAAAATACTTCAGATGAATAAAAAAAAAAGGAATAATATGGACAATAACAAATAGACTTGTAGATCTCCAGACCAGTTTTTTGTGGTCCTGGTCTTGTCTCAGACTCAGATAACGTTTCACCAAGGAGACAGAATCTGGTATCAGCAGTTCTTCCTCTGGTTAATGTACAGTTTTGTAAACTATTTGTATTTTGCATTTGATTGAATGTTTTGGTGCATCTGCATGTGTCTGTATTTAATTACAGTTTTGTGTTTATACAAAGCTGTCTCAGAAAATTAGAATATTGTGATAAAGTTCTTTATTTTCTGTAATGCAATTAAAAAAACAAAAATGTCATACATTCTGGATTCATTACAAATCAACTGAAATATTGGAACCTTTTATTATTTTAATATTGCTGATTATGGCTTACAGTTTAAGATTAAGATTCCCAGAATATTCTAATGTTTTGAGATAGGATATTTGAGTTTTCTTAAACTGTAAGCCATGATCAGCAATATTAAAATAATAAAAGGCTTGCAATATTTCAGTTGATTTGTAATGAATCCAGAATGGATGACATTTTTGTTTTTTTTAATTGCATTACAGAAAATCACAATATTCTGATTTTCTGAGACAGTCCTGTATAAATAAATTGCTCTTGTATATAATTTATTTATAATGCTCAGGTATAATATGTTCAATGCTCAAGTATAATTATATTTATAATGCTCAGGTATAATTATTGCAATGAAGTGCTGTAATATTTTTATAATGTAATAACAGGTATAATTTTTTGATAAAGTAAAGCTTACTGTTATATTCTTTTCTTTTTATTTTCAAGCAAAATTGAAATAGAAACAAGAGGTAGGACCTCATAAGTTTTTTACTTCCTCCTACTCCTTTTTTAGGGCATGAAGGTTTATTTTCCTTTGATTTTTTTAATGACTGTTTATTTGTATTCTTTTTTTATTTTGTGTAATTATTTTTTTTCTGTATGCTCAAAATAAAGATTTCAATCAATCAATCAATCAATCAATCAATCAATCAATCAATCAATCAATCAATCAATCAATCAATCAATCAATCAATCCTCTCTGGTCGTGGTAGTGTCCTGGTCTCGGTTTAGGTGGTCTAGTAACTCTCTCCAGGATTCAGCAGCTTCTAGATGTTTCCCTCAGCAGGAAGGATGTGCAAACGTCTCACGTACATGTTTTGTGTCGTGTTACAACAGAAGTTCTGTAATTACTGCGACTGATTCACTCCAGACGACCTCTGCACAGGGACTTTTAAATACTCGCACTGCAAGCCGGACGATGTCCTTTAAAAGACCAAAAAATCAAAACAATACCACAGTAAAGCTCACTTTATAAACATGGTATTAAAATAAATATATATGATATATTTAAATATATATGATATATATTATATATTAAAAATGCATATATGTATATATATGCCTTATGTTTTTTATCAACATGGTATTAACCATTAATATATACGTATGCAGGCAAAGAAAAAATAAAAAAAATGGAAACACTCTTTAAATAATGCAAATGATTTGTCATTTAGTTTTTTTGTTTTCTATTTACTTTGTCTGCATATATATATATATATATATATATATATATATATATATATATATATATATATATATATATATATATATATATATATATATATATATATACTACACTATATACTATATATTTATTTTATTTTTATTATTATTTATTATTTTTTTATATATTTTTTTGTAATACATTCTTTTTTTATTAAATGTGAAATAATATCGTTTCTCTTTAGTTTTTAACAGAAACGACATTATTGATGACAGTACTGTAAATGTAGAGCAAGTAATTATCCATATTTTCTAAACCAGAACATATTTAGTCACATTTAGATTATATTAAACTTCTGATAAGAAGTTTAATATAAAGTTTAATATTTAAAATAAACTATTTTATTTTATTTCATTTCATTTCATTTCATTTCATTTCATTTCATTTCATTTCATTTCATTTCATTTCATTTCATTTTATTTTATTTTGGGAAAATCCCCAAAAAGGCAAAACAATACTGATTGTGTTGTTTTATTGCCGAGTATCCCTTTATTTTGAAGGGTGAAACCGGAAACGCGCGCCACATTTTCGCACCTTCACAATAAGATTAAAACACGGAAGCTGAAAAAACCCGTTGCGACACAAAAACTTCAGCGCGGCTGGGAAGTTTATTTTCCTGCGAAACGCGAGAGAACCAAGTGAAAAGCGGTGAGTTTTACATTTCAGTGTTTGTGTTTCATAAAGATTATACAAGTTTCTGTTGAGACTTTTAGATCCGAACCTCCAAAACTCTTAGCTTTAAACGCCACCAGCGCCTGGATGTCTGCAAACTTTCTTTTCAGTGTCGTTTCCTTGGAAAACAACCATTTTATCAATTTTTTCTTACTTTAAAAAATATGCGATCTTCATTTTAGTACTTTTTTGCTCTTCCTTAGTGATTTATTTATTTATTTAAAGCAATCTCGTGTTCCGCGGCGTTTCCGGCTCCAGTAAAGTAGTGCAGATTTTCCGGGATTAGATTATTATCATCATTATTATTATTATTAGATATTCCGAGGCGTGAATGTGGCTTTAGTCCATCCACTGAAACAGAGATCTGCAGGTTTAACTTTAATCTTTAATGAAACTCTAGAGACTGATGCGGAGCATCTGGCCGCTGCTAGGGACCGTCTGCAAAGTGCAGCCCGCACATGAAAACATTCACTACTGAACTACTCCCCTCTACTGACACTATTATTAAATATTATTATTAGTAGTAGTACTACCACCACCACTACTATTATTATTGTTACTACTACTACTTCTGCTACTATTGTTATTACTACTACTACCACTACTACTTTTATAATTAGTACCACTACTACTATTATTATTTCTATTACTACTACCACTTCTACTACTATTATTATTATTACTGTTATTATTATTACTACTACTACCCTTACGACCCTTATTACTACCACTACTACTTTTATAATTATTACTACTACTACTATTATTATTATGATTATTATGATTATTACTACTACTACTACTATTATTATTATTATCATCATAATCATCATCATCATCATCATCATCACCATCATTATTATTATTATTATTATTACTACCACTATTATTATTATTGTTATTATTATTATTATTATTATTATTATTATTACTACCTTTCGAATATGCTGGTGGATCTGCGAGGTCTGCCTTGTCTTTTTTTTTTTTTTTTACTTTTTAGTATTGTTTTTTCTAATTTGCATATTCGAAATAAAGCTCAATAATAATAATAATACCACTATTATTATTATTATTATTATTATTATTATTATTATTATTACTACTACTGCCATTATTATTATTATTATTATTATTATTATTACTACCACTACCACTATTATTATTATTATTATTATTATTACTACCACTATTATTATTATTATTATTATTATTATTATTATTACTACCACTATTATTATTATTATTATTATTATTATTATTATTATTATTATTATTATTATAATTACTGCCACTATTACTATTACTACTCCTACTACTACTATTGCTGCTACTACTACTAGTATTAATACTACCAGGAATACTACTATTATTAATACTAGCAGGAATCGACCAGCCCGGAGTTAGAGCCCAGTTATGGCGTTTTCCACTAGTACCTACTCAGCTCTTCTACCTGCCACGCCCCCGTCTGGCTTTTCCACTACGGGCCGAGGCGGGTGGAGCCGCGCCAAGCAGATACTTTCTCTGTATCTTTTCTGCTGAGATCTGCTGAGGCGTGCTGAGTCGGCCCTGGATCTGACGTCACCACCCTCCGCGCCTCTGATGGGTGGGGGGGCCGTAAGACATTTGAATCAGGAAGCGGGAATCAGCGCGAGAGCAACTGGCGGCTCGCGGTGATTTTATTATACAGCGCAAGCGTCTGTTTCATGATCCAACTCTGAGGTGCAGATGTTCATAAACCTGGTGCTGAGGAGAGAATTAAAAAAGGGATGTAGATGGGCGATAAGGAACGATCAGATCTACCAGGAGCTCTGTCTCTTCTCAGCCGTTCGCGGCTCCAGCTGATTTCTGATCAGCGCCGACACGAACAAAGGGGTTGCGCAATCGATTACGGCACTACCTTGTTCTCTATTGGCACTTTCGCACTAGGACTTACTTGGCCCGACTCGGCTCGGCACGGCTTTACACGGCTCCACACGTGTGTTTTCGCACAGCCAGGGGAGAAGTGTGCGGGTTGGGGTGAAGCTGCTGTGACGTACTCGATTGCGCAACCGCTTTGTTCATGTCGGCGCTGATGAGAAATCAGCTGGAGCCGCGAGCGGCTGAGAGTAAAACAGCCCGTCTACATCCCTTTTTTAATTCTCTCGTCTGCCACCAGGTTTATGAACATCTGCACCTCAGAGTTGGATCACCAAACAGACGTTTTGCGCTTTATAATAAAATCGCCGCGAGCCGCGAGTCGCCTCGCTCTGACTCCCGCTTCCTGATTCAAACGTCTGACGGCCCCGCCCCCGACCAATCAGAGGCGTGGAGGGTGGTGACGGCCCCGCCCCCCGACCAATCAGTGGCGAGGAGGGTGGTGACGTCAGAAATAGTCCCTGCTCAGCCCGCTAAGAACCTGGCTGAAATGGTTACAGAAAAAAGTACCAACTTGGTTGGTACCAACGGGTAGAAGCGAGCTAAGGCGGTACTAATGCAAAAGTGCCAAAAAGCTGATATAACATGAATTACTCCTATGTGGGATCAATAAAGTTCTTATTTTTACCATCTGAGAATCCATGCGTGACGCATGGATGCGTTTACTGCGTTGGTGTTTTAAGAGTGGGCGGCAGCCGCTGCTGTAGTCGGTGCAGATGCTGGACCAAAGAAAGAGCTCACTTTCAGAAGACTACTGTTACCTTTCTTAATTTCCAGTCCTATCTCCGAACCGTAGTTGGGAGAGCTGGTATTTAAATACGGTTTCTGGCTCGTTGGTAACCGGCGGTTGTCTAGGAGTCCGGGGAAAGTGAAGGGAAAAAGGATGGAGGAAAAATACTGTCCGTGCAACGTCGCACATTTATTACAAACTTGTAAAGAGCAAACAAAACACGTGAGGGCCGACAACTGAAAGCTAAAGCCGGGCATACACTGTGCGATTATCGGCTCGTTTTGAGCCGATTTTCCAGTCGTGCGACTTTTTTTTGATTGGGCCCGATTTTGACCCAATCGTTGCTCGTGCCTCGTGCAGTGTACGTGGGGTAACGACGAGAGATTAACACCTCACGACGAGTTCCCGATCACAAATCGTGAGGTTGCGAGAAAATCAAGCGTGTTTGAAATCCTGGTCGCTCCTCGTGAAGGAATCACAGTTGAAGCAGCTACGACCCGATTGGACTCATCCTTTCACAGAGAGCATGCGCAATCTCTGATGTCACCTCAAAAACTATTATTTGTAGTTTAAGTGTTGCAAATTCACATTACAAATCATGTTTTAATAGCAAAAAAAGACCGCATTTCCACGTACGGTGCGGGTCGCCGCGTACGCTGCGCCGTAGGCTCTGCGTTGGTGTAACGCGGAACCATAAATCAGCCTTCAGTGTGTGCGCTGTCTGCTGTAGGCCGTCAGGTCACCCCCCTTTTCGTTTCATCTCGTTCCCACCTCCTGCGTGTAAATTCTTTTCACTTTAAAAAAAGGAGCTATTTATGTTAAGCATAGGATAAAAGTTTGAACTCGGATTTTTGGGAAGTATTTTCAAGATCGTTATTTTAATAGCGGGACTATTTCCAGCGGCGCCTGTGTCGAGGAGCGCTGCGGCTGCGTCACGTGATCGCGCTGGACCAATAACAGCGGCCCCTGATGTAAACAAACCTGACGTCATACAATGTTGGCGCAACCTCGTCTTCCCAAATATGTAGAAAAATAGAATATAATGAGCCGAAAAGTGCACAAAAATGACTAAAACAGTGTTATATGATGCCACAATGAAGATGAATTATAAACTAAAGTGAAATAATAAAAATCGCCCATAATGTGATTTCGTTTTTATCATTGTGCTGTACTGTTCGGAACAACTCTTTTTTCTCTTCTCATTTTGCTGGGACGTCGGGTTCCTCCGCGAGACACAACTTTTGCGGTATGCGTTCATTGTTATGTCTAAAAATGATGCGCAGTGCCCGCCCAATCAATCAGAAACGGTACAGATATTTTGGGATTTTTTAAATATATATACCGTATTTTCGCGACCATAAGGCGCACATTTTTTTTTTTTTTTTTTTTATAAATGTGCCGGGCGCCTTAAGAAACGGTGCGCCGTGTCTATTACCTGAATTACGGTAATGTGAGGCCGGCCACCATGAGAACGGTAAAGGGAGAAGGGGGCGGGTGAAGCCCCCGTGAGTTGCGACGTGAATGAGACTCCACTGAGCTGTTTAATGCGTAAACAGATGATAAAGACTTTTAAGGATTTGCTTGATGTGTAAAGTGAAATAAAATACAATCAAACTAAGTTTTGCTCCGCTCTATTTAAATAAGCACACGTTAAAGGTTAAAGCCTCGTGATGCGCGCTGCTGCAGCCGACTTCCTGGTTCCCGGCAGCTTTGCGAGCAGAGATTTCTGGGGTCTGTCTCAGGTCAGATCAGCTTCACACTCCGAGATTTGCAGCCAAATCTGTCGGTTACAAACCCGGTACCGGATCCCGACATGTGTGTATTCGCGGCGCGACACACACAGATTCTCATGTGTGGTGCTGGACTGGCGCAGCTGATGGACAGAAACCTATGGGGATTTTTAAAAGAAAAACTTTGCATAAAACGTTTCCAGCCGGAGTCATTATAAGGACGAATGAAAAGGGGGGGCTGGATGAAGGGATGATGATGATCAAGAAGCTGAGACAGGTCTGGAAATTCGGACTGGCGCAGCTGAATCAGCGGAGCTCGTGTCGGATACAAACCCCGGTACCGGCTCCCCGACAGCACGTGTGTGAGCGGGTCCAGCGCGGCGGAGCGGAGGAGGACCAGCGCGGCGGTCCCGGGACGCGGGACCCAGGACTGCCGCGGGACCAGCGCGGGGTGGGGGGGGCGGACCGGGACCGGGACCCGGTCCAGCGCGAGGGAGCAGACGGGGAGCGGACCCGGTCCAGCGCGAGGGAGCAGACGGGGAGCGGACCCGGTCCAGCGCGGGGGGGACGGAGCGGAGCGGAGCGGGACCGGGGACCCGGGACCGCCGCTGTCGGGATCCGCAGCACAACGGGATATGAAAAGTTTATTTAGTCTTGTGCTTGGCTGCCACGCTGATGGACAGAAACTGCCGGCTATGGTGATTTTTAAAAGAAAAGCGTTGCCTAAACAGACTTTTCCAGCCAGAGTGAAATGAAAAGGGCTGGATGGATGAGGAGATGATCGGGTGGCTGAGACAGGTTTATGTGCAGCGCCCCGGTGGTTTTTTTTAATTCTTTAATGCAGAAACAGAATATGAACCTTTGAAGGGTTTGATTGATGTGAAAAGTGAAATAAAATATCAAACTAAGTTTTGCTTCCGCTCTGTTTTTAGCGTGTGTGTTGTGCAGCGCGCGCGTGTGCAGCTCCGTCTCCTTAGACGGCGCCTTTTGGGTCGGTGCGCCGTATGTGTGTTTTAAAACCAAAAATGACACACAAAACTGAGGGTGCGCCTTTCCACACAGTGCGCCATATGGTCGCGAAAATACGGTATATAAAAAAATAAAATTATAAAAAAATAAAGGATCCCATAACTTTGATCGGGTGGGCAGGACGCACGTTTGGGTGGACACAGCCCACCCCTGCCCCAGAACCGGCCTCGAGTTCCAGTAACAGAGGTCCGACGGGAGGATTATGATCGTATAGTGTCAGCAGACGGAGCATCCGAGCATCGGCTCGTACAGTGTGAGAACATAAATCGTGGGCTCTGAACTTTTGAACTCCGCGATCTAGTCGTGCAGTTTGAGATGGGGCTGAATCATACGATTCAAAATATCGCACAGTGTATGCCCGGCTTAACGGAGGACACACTGAAAAAGTAACTAAACACGTGTTCCGGTCTTCCACACGCGCACACCTGCATCTCCCTCTCTCTCCTCCGCTGCACCCACTACGTCTCACACACACACACCCGAACACACACACCGCCTTAAAGGGGACCGGGCTGGCCGCTAACACTACTCACAGCTTTCTTTTTTATATCTGCTAATTTTCGCTTTTCAGCACCACTCTGGTATGTTCGTTTCATTTTTCTTGGATGTTAGCTGGTTAGTTTAATGGCGGGTATTGATTTATTATTGTGTCTTCCTTGCGCATTTATTTTTTTGTCAGTCAGTTGGGGGCCCCCTGGTGGCCGGGGCCCGTTTCAACTGAAACGGTTGAAACATAAGCCGCCTATGTACGTTTATATGTCTATGGTAGCAGCGGTAGTAGCAGATTAGAACAACAAATAAGTTAACATGACAACATTGGATGATGTAGGAGATTATAACATCGCTTTGGTTAGAATCAAAGTAGCTGACGTCTGCGTTTGTTTCCCGCTGCATTAGCCAGATGCTAAACATGAGCTCTTGCACCATTTTGGACCATAATTATAATCAAAAACCTTCATTAACTTCAGTATCAATCAACTGAACTCTTAACAAAACGAGTTTCCAACGTTAGTCTAACTGTTTGATCTCAAACACGGACAGAATTTGTGTAAACTTAAGTTTTTGTTTATTTTTATTTGTATTTCACAAACATCATCCAAATCTGCTGTGAAGTTTGTTTTGATTTTCTTTCTATTTCTGTTTCACATCATTCATGACCACTGGTTGTTTCTAGGGCCACGACCAAACAGATTTATATTATTATTATTATTATTATTATTATTATTATTAAAAGATTACAACATTATACTATTATTATTATTATTATTATTATTATTATTATTATTATTATTATTATTATTATTATTATTATTAAAAGATTACAACATTATAAAAATTATTATTATTATTATTATTATTATTATTATTATTAAAAGATTACAACATTATACAAATTATTATTATTATTATTATTATTATTATTATTATTATTATTATTAAAAGATTACAACATTATACAAATTATTATTATCATTATTATTATTATTATTATTATTAAAAGATTACAACATTATACAAATTATTATTATTATTATTATTATTTTTATTATTATTTTTATTATTATTATAAACGACATGGAACCGCTGATAGAGGCTTTTATTTTGGTGACACTTCAGTTGGTGATAATAATTGAATGCTCTTGATTTATAAAAAAAAAAAAAAGTCCCAAATTCTTCAAGATCGGACTGTTGTATCTTCAGTAGGACATGATTTTGGTGACACTTGAATTATTTAATATTTTTATTTGGGGATTGCACTTTGTCGACGGTCCCTAACTTCTCTTCAAACAGCCAGTTGCGGCGACATCAACGTCTTTTGTGTTTTATATAATGTCTCGTTTTAACGGCTTTAACGGTTAACTTGAAGCGTATAATCTTTGATTTCAGAAGACAAAGGCAACATTCAAAGCGTTTACACCCCTCTATTAAGCCGTTATCGACTCCAGTAGTGGGGAATGTGTGAATATCTGTCCAACTTTACAGGGAGCGCGTTTCCGTTCGCACGCTGCTTCGCAAACAGTCGGTAAACTTATGGATATTTCCTTAAAACATCACAATAAAGTGTAGTAAACGGAACAAAATCGTTGCCGAATTTTCCAGAACATGTCTTTGCTCAGGGGCAGGAGTTAAACCACCGCCCAGATCGTTTCTGTGGCTTTCTGTGAGAGAGAAAACACTAAATTGGTCCGATTTTTAACGTAGTTTGGTGTTGCGTGGTAAAAGGGGATCAGCTAAAATTAAAGCCATCCTTTTTTTTTGTATTTTATTGACATACAGTACAAACAACAACAAAAGTATATATTGAAAATAGATAAATAAATAAAGAATATTAATTAGAAAAATAAACGCATAAATAATTATCATATAGAGTGATATAATATAGCACGATATAATATATATATATAATATATATAATATAAGTAATATATGTAATACTATAATAGCATTTAATAATATCCTAATATAACATAATAATTTTTAGAATATTATAACATAACAAAATGATGTCACCATACTATAATATATAACAATATAATAATACTATAGTTTAACATCCCATGAGGTCTCATAACATAATATAATAATACACTATAAAACAATATATCATGATAATGCCAAGAATAATTATTAGAATTAGAATTGGTAATTCATATATTGCAATGAGTTTGGACGGTGATTATCCATCCTTATCTTTGTTTACACTGTAAAACCAGTTCTTATCATTTACTTTCACTTTCTATCTTCACATCAGTGATGCTGTTTAGTCATAAATATCTAAGCTGTCCAGTTTTATGGTACAAACGGGGGTTTTTAAACACATTTAAAAGTTAATTTACCTCAGTTTGTCTGTTGTGCTTCAGTGGAAAGACTTTTCAGAGGTTTTTTATTGTGATCAAATATTTTTATTATAAACGGTGGCATCCACAATGATGTCAAACAAACATTATACACGTATTTTCACCCCCTTCCAAACCATCACCCCTCGGACCTAAGCATCCGATGAAAACAATTAATAATTAATAATAATAAGGAAAACAGAAAAAAAGATAATACAACAATAAAAAAACAAACAAAAAAGGACAAAATAAAACAAAGGCAAAACATAATAATATCACAAACTGGACAAGGATAGCTGCAACAAGGTAGACTATATACATTATAAATACATCGACAGCTACAAGTTTGGCTTTAATTGAATAATTTAATTTAAAAAATAAAATTTAAAAATAAATATATATATATCTATTATTTATTGAATTAAATATAATAAAATAAATATATATGATATTTAAAAAAAACAACATATATATATATATATATATATATATATATATATATATATATATATATATATATATATATATATATATATATATATATATATAGGCCTTAGGTTTTTACCAACTTACTAACCATCCATCTTACTGCAATTATCTTTCTTGCTGCTGTCAGGCCAGCAAGCAAAATTTGTTTATGGCATAATGAAGCATTAATTGTGGATAAATTATTTAAAATAATGTCTGAGGGTTTACTGGAGTATTCTGTACTGTTATGGAGGATAATGCAGTTGCAAGTTGTTGCCAAAACAACTTTTTAGAGTTTTTTAGGGAGGATTAAAGTGGATTATTTTGGGTTTTTCCTCTGTTGTTGTGATGTAAACACACATTCTGCGGGTTCGAACCCCCGGGGAACTGGTTGGTCGTCCTGCGGTCGCCGTGACGACGGCCTGGCCCCGGGGGGTCGGGGTGTGGTTCAGGTGCAGGACCCTGACCCTGCATTCACACTGAAAGAGTCAAAAATCTCCTGACGCCAGCATCACGCTGCTTGGTGGATTCACACTGAAAACTGCTGCACTGTCCACGGCTGCAGTGAGCGGGGCCTGCAGTGGGCGGGGCCTGCAGTGGGCGGG
The DNA here is from genome assembly GCF_033807715.1 of Cololabis saira. Taxonomy (NCBI): domain Eukaryota; kingdom Metazoa; phylum Chordata; class Actinopteri; order Beloniformes; family Belonidae; genus Cololabis; species Cololabis saira. The sequence goes on from NC_084589.1 coordinate 50,729,983, forward strand.
GCCTGCAGTGGGCGGGGCTAAAGCAGCGCTGCAGAACTGGAGGGAACTCAAACTCATTTTGCTTGGCGGGCCGGATTTGACCAAATTTTTTTCTCGCGGGACGCACGCTCAAAATAACAAAAACGGTGCGACATTTTTTTCTCTAATTCTTTTTTTTTTACTATTGTTATTTAATCCAATATCAGTTTAGTTTAGTAATTTTAAAGGAAATATGCACTTTGTTTACACTCTAATTATGTCAAATATATTTCTTCAGGATCTTTTCTTGAAATTTCTCGTTTTTTTTTCAAATTATGTAAGATACTTTTAATATCATTTTACAAAGATAAACAGAAACAAGTATGTTTTTTATATATTTCTGTTTTTTATAAGAAATTTAATTAAAAGCAAAATCTTTCTTATTACATGCGAGAGTGTTTCTTTGTGATTTAGAGATTTTTCGAGTATAATTAAGTGTATTTATTTTTAAAAATTGGCGCGGATATTTACGCCAGTGTGCCGAAAAAGTCAGCACTTCTTTTTAAACTGTTTTACTTTGACACTATCCTCGTATTCAAAACTGAAATTCTCCGAATAAATATCTTCTATCATCTTTTTTAGCAGTGATATTTTTCCTGCGAAAATATATAATAGTAGTCAGTTAATAAAAATAAACGACCGTCTACAAAGAAATAAAATCGGCAAATGCATTCTAGAAAACTAAAAAAATGTTGAAAACTGCTCTATTTGTGGAATAACGATGGATTTGTAAAGAAATATATTATCAGATATGCTGCGATTCATGGCAATTATTTATGCCTTCCTTTTTAGTAAATTAACATTTCGGTTTTTTGTGTTGGAAACTTCTCGCGGGCCGCACATTTGACACCCCTCGTCTACATATATCTATATATAGCTACACATCTTTCCTATTTCACCATAGATCACACTTTGGGAAGCCTTCTTTATATTTTAGTGTTATTTCTGCGTAGATAAGAGAGAGTTTGATGCTTAACCAGGTTGGTCCTGGATCAACATCAACCATCATCGTTGGTCCCGGTGAAGCTGCAGTCTGTCTGAGTGATCACTGACACACCGGGTCGGAGCGGGTTTGATGTTTAAACTGTGTTTTGTGATTAATAAGCACAGGTTTTAATTATTTTGCGTTGGATCAATGCAGCAAATAAAATCAATTGGACCATCCAGCTCCTCAACCATCAGTTACTGTTTCACATGAGCAGTTCAGGTAAAAACTGCAGTCAATCAGCAAAAATGTCCAGTTTACTGGATGAAATATATTAATTCCTGATAAAATAAGTTTGTTAGTGACAGCTCTGCTCCTGTACGCATGTGAATGAGTGTACGTTTGTGTGAACATGAAAGTACAATCTGCATTGAGGCTTCTCGCTTCAGGAATCCCGGTCTGTGATTGGACGCTGCCTCGGCGTCAACGCTGCTCATTTTAATAAAGTTGAGATTTTTAGGGCCCGAGCACTGACAGTGCGAAGGCTCTATTGTATCTGTAGGAATTATCTTTCTTTCTTTCTTTCTTTCTTTCTTTCTTTCTTTCTTTCTTTCTTTCTTTCTTTCTTTCTTTCTTTCTTTCTTTCTTTCTTTCTTTCTTTCTTTCTTTCTTTCTTTTTTCCTTTTCCAACGAAATGAGGGCCTTTTCCCCCCTAAACGGCCCCAAAAGTCACCAAATTTTGCATGCAAGCCAGGCCTGGTGAAAAATGTGATATTTAATGGTTTGCATTAATGGGCGTGGCCTAACGGCTCAACAGCGCCCCCTAGAAAACTTTGTGCCTCAAGCCCCACAATACGGTTTGACGTACATGCACGAAAATCGGTACACCCCTGTATTATGTCGCAACTTAAAGAAAAGTCTCTTGGCGCCATGGCCCAAACCGAACAGGAAGTCGGCCATTTTGAATTAATCGTGTAATATTGGCGAAAATTATGACATTTCTTCGTCCGTTAATACGGCCCGAACCGTAACGTGCACCCAGGTGTGTTATACATCAAAATGTGCGTCTCCATCCTGTGACTACGGGCATTACTTCTCTCAGTCAAAAGCGTTACCGTGGCGACGATAGACGCCAAAAAGCGCGCCCCCCCTTCTTCTGATTGGTCCATATCTGATAGTTCCTATTTTCTGCCATAACTTCTGAATGGTTTGATACAGAGAGTCGTGGGTGTTTCATCTGCTAAATGTCCAGTTCTGAAGAATCTACAAGTCCTACAAGCTTCCACTGCAGCCTGAACGTGCACAAGGGTGGAGGACCGTTCATCGCTGCTTGCAGCTTTAATTCAACTTCAAATTGATGCGCTGCTCCCGCTGCTCTCGCCGCGCGTTTTCATAGAACATGAATGGCAGCCGGACGCCTATGACGCCCGTGACGCTTACAGTGTGAACGCAGGGTAAAGCTTCTCCTCTCTCTCCCTCAGATCCATCATGGCTGCCAACACCGTGTACTCGGCCACCACGGCTCCAAACCCCAAGTCCTCCTGGTTCAAGGTCCCGTCGGAGCGACTGGACAAGGTCCGCTTCGGGATCAAGATCGTGGAAGTGGTGAGTCCCGGTTCTGGTTCTGGTGCTGGGGCCCCCCGGGCCTGGTGGGGGGTCCTGTCTCATACTTTATCCTCTGGTGGTTTGTTTGTTTTACTACACCAAGTGGACATAATACAAATACAAGATACAGACAGTGGACATACAGTACAAACAACAACAACAGACAACATCCAGTTTCAATGATATGTACCGTATTTCCCCGCACTATAAGGCGCATTATTAGACGCACCTTCAATGAACGACGTATTTAAAACCTTTTCCATATATAAGGCGCACTAAATATCTGGTAAAGTACCGACTATAGTGGCTGGGGTTGAGTTAGTATCTACCTGATGGAGCTGCTACAGGAAATGCTACAAAATCCTACAGCAAATGCAAAAAAAACAAACAAGAAGTACCGTATGTCAAACTTTATTAACAAAATAAAAACCAGCTTTTCTCTGTCTCGTCAAAGTCTCCATTATGAGAGTCAGCGTCGCTGCTGTTGTCTTGAACGTCTGTGACGATTCCTGATGTTTTTAACGCCGTTACTTTGGCGACACCAACTACATTACCCACAATCCCCCTGACTACATTACCCACAATCCCCCTGACTACATTACCCACAATCCCCCTGACTACATTACCCACAATCCCCCTGACTACATTACCCACAATCCCCCTGACTACATTACCCACAATCCCCCTGACTGCATTACCCACAATCCCCCTGACTACATTACCCACAATCCCCCTGACTACATTACCCACAATCCCCCTGACTACATTACCCACAATCCCCCTGACTACATTACCCACAATCCCCCTGACTACATTACCCACAATCCCCCTGACTACATTACCCACAATCCCCCTGACTACATTACCCACAATCCCCCTGACTACATTACCCACAATCCCCCTGACTGCATTACCCACAATCCCCCTGACTACATTACCCACAATCCCCCTGACTACAGTAACAGAAATGACCGTAATGATCATATATAATATACTGCCGGTTTTTGAGAAAATTAAAGGCTTTTAGGTGCACCTTATAATGCGGAAAATACGATATCTAGGTGTGTGCGTGTGTGTATAAATAATGTAATGAACGTAAATAAATAAATTAAGAATATTAATTTGAAAAATAAATAGATAATTATCATATAGAAGGATATAATATAGTAAGATATAATATAAAGTAATATATGTAATACTATAATAGTATACAATAATATAATATCCCAATATAACATTATAATATTATAACATATAACAAAAGGATATCACCATACTATAATATATAACAATATAATAATACTATAATATAACATCCCATGAGATCTCATAACATAATATAATAATACGCTATAAAACAATATATCATGATAATGCCAAGAATAATTATTAGAATTAGAATTGGTAATATATGCAGGACTGTCTCAGAAAATTAGAATATTGTGATAAAGTTCTTTATTTTCTGTAATGCAATTAAAAAAACAAAAATGTCATACATTCTGGATTCATTACAAATCAACTGAAATATTGCAAGCCTTTTATTATTTTAATATTGCTGATTATGGTTTACAGTTTAAGATTAAGATTCCCAGAATATTCTATTTTTTTGAGATAGGATATTTGAGTTTTGTAAGCCATGATCAGCAATATTAAAATAATAAAAGGCTTGCAATATTTCAGTTGATTTGTAATGAATCCAGAATGTATGACATTTTTGTTTTTGTAATTGCATTACAGAAAATCACAATATTCTAATTTTCTGGACAGTCCTGTATATCATGATGATGCCAAGAATAATTATTAGTATTAGAATTGGTAATATATATATTACAATGAGTGTCTGGTGGTTTTTCCCGCCTGGACGGAGGCGGTGACGGATCTGGAGCCGGTTCTCCTGGTTTGACCTTTGACCCGTGAGGAACCGGTTTGGGACCAGAACCGGAACCTTCCTCTGTAACCGTCCATGCAGGCGTGTGTTTGTCCCTCTAGTGTTGTTTCTGTCAGCCTGATTCAGTTTTAGTTTTAGTCCAGTCTTTGGGTTTAGTTTTTATTAGTTTTAGTCACGTTCATTCTCCTTTTAGTCGTGTCAAGTTTCAGTCGACTAAAAGTCTGAGCATTTTAGTCTTATTTTAGTCAGAATTGTAGGCCTGTGTTGAAAAGAATAGATTTTTCGATTCTAAATCGATTCTCATATTAATTCATAAAAATCGATTAGTCTAAAGATCGATTTTTTTTTTTTTTAAATGTTTTTTTTTTTTTCATCATTACATTACAACTTTAAGTATTTTTTTGTTTATGCTCAAAAAAGGAATGTTTTGTTGGACACGAGAATAACTGGTGCCATGTTTTTGCCTTTAAAAGTGTTTAAAGGTATGAAAACATTAAAGTTTTCAGTTATAATTGCATAAATTGTCTATATTTCATTACTTCTCGACATTTCGACTTTTTCCATCCGCGGGTGGAGGTCGTCACGTGATCCCGCTGCACCAATAGGATGTTACTAGTCAACACAATACATTCATATTAATAACCCAATATCAGCTAGTTTGTCACGTCCACGACACGTATCGTGACATTTTTGTATCGCCAAATTTCGTGGCACGATATATTGTTCCACCCCTACTTTTAGCATATTTATAAACGACCGGCCTTCCATGTGTGATGATGTCAGCATAATAATGTATGCAGACGATACTGTTATTATCACCATGGTAAGAGCTACAGAGGTGGCCAAGAAATCCACAAAGGCAACGTAAAAGGTTGTTGCCTGGTTACAGAACTCAAGCCTCACTTTAAACTTAGAACAAACTGTAACCATATTTTTCACCAACAGGCGCGTAGTGAAAGATTTCCCAGACGTCTCAGCAAATGGGCAAAAAATATACAATGTGGATAAATTCAAGTATTTGGGTGTCACCCTTGACCCAACTCTCAGCTTTAAAAACCAGTTTTTTTACCATTGGAAAAATTAACTTTGGAAAAATACAACCGTGGTCATATTTTTCAAGAATTTTGGTTTCCATTATTTTCAAAACTGGAGAATTTTTCCAAAGGGACCAATGAGTATCTCTATTTTCGAACTTGTGCCTTATATGTATGTATGTTTGTATGTATGGATTTATATATATATATACATATATATATATATATATATATATATATATATATATATATATATATATATATATATATATATATATATATATATATATATATATATATATATATATATATATATATATATAGTTTGATATCGCTCTTGCTGCCATTATATATATTTTTTATTTATTTATTTATTTTTTAATATTTATTTAATTTTGTTCTCCCCTAATGTATGTCTTTTTTTTTTTTTTTTTTTTTTTTTTTTTTCCTAGGGTAATTATGGAGAGGGTAGGAATGTGGGTAGAATAGAAATCGTGAAATTATTGTGAAATAAAAAGATATTAAAAGACAAAACAAAAAAAAAATTAGAAACACGCTGAAATATAATCTTGCTAACTTCAGATACATGAGGAATTCACTCACAGTTGAAGCCTCCAGTGTGTATCTGAATGCATTGATTATACCACATTTTTTATATTGTATTACAAACTGGTCTCAGTCAAATAAAACAATTCAAAAACCACTTGAATCATTAAACAAAGGTGGCCTAAAAATGAATGAAAAATGAAATTTTAAACTTTTGAAACCCCCCCCCCCCCCCCCCCCCCCCCCCCCCCCCCCCCCCCCCCCGCCCCGAACTCGTGAGACAAAAACAACTTTATTCCTGCTAAATGAGTCGTGAAACTCAGGGTTTCAGGTTGAAAGTCCGGGAGAACTTGTTCCTCCGTGGCTGTGGCTCGTTTTTATTTTGAACACTTGCCAAAACTCAAAATCTTATCCAGACTTTAAGATATGCTTGACACAAATGAAAGTTCAATTGAAACACGTGGGAAAAACACCTAACCTTTTAAGGTGTGTGTGTTATCAGGTGTAAAGGCATTTTTAGGTTAGAAATGAGAACATTTCTTGGTAAGATCCTTAGTTTTTTGAGTGAAAGCAGTGAACTTGGTGGACTGGTGTAAGTTCAGGGTTTTTAAATGCACAGCCATGAACCTACTGGATTAAATTAAGGCCCTATTGTATTTGTACGATGATGTTTTTATTTTAGTTTTTCTTCCGACGAAATTAGGGCCTTTTTTTCCCCTAAACGTGCCCCAAAAGTCACCAAATTTTGCACCAAGTCAGGCCTGGCCAAAAATGTGATATTTAATGGTTTGCATTAATGGTCGTGGCCTAACTGCTCAACAGCGCCCCCTAGAAAACTTTGTGCCTCAAGCCCCACAATACGGTTTGACGTACATGCACGAAAATCACTACACACCTGTATCATGTCACAACTTAAAGAAAAGTCTCTTGGCGCCATGGCCCAAACCCAACAGGAAGTTGAATTAATCGAATTAATCGGTAATTTTGGCGCAATTTATGCCATTTCTTCATCCGTTAATACGGCCCGAACCGTAACGTGAACCCAGGTGTGTTATACATCAAAATGTTCGTCTCCATCCTGCGACGACGCGCATTACTTTTCTCTTCAAAAGCGTTACCGTGGCGACGCCAAAAAGCGCGCCCCCCCTTTATCTGATTGGTCGATATTTGATAGTTCCTATTTTCTGCTATAACTTTTGAATTGTTTTACATAAAGAGTCATGGTGGAGTCATCGGACTCGGTTTTGAGTCCTTGATTTTTATTGTTGAAAATTGCACACGCGAGGGCCTACTTGCAGCTTTAATTTATAATCTGCTCTTTACTAAACAAAAATGTGTTTTATCCGATTACTCGATTAATCGATGGAATTTTCAGTAAAAATACTCGATTACTAAAATATTCGATAGCTGTAGCCGTAGTCCGGGAGTCGGCAGACCCGCGGCTCTAGAGCCGCATGCGGCTCTTTAGCGCCGCCCTAGAGGCCTCCCTGGAGCTTTTTCAAAAATGTTTGACCGTTTTTTTTTTTCTTCTTTTTTTTTCTCTCTTTTTTTCTTTTTTCCTTTTTTTCTTCTTTTCTTTTTTTTCTTTTTTTCTTTTTTTTTCTTTTTTCTTCCTTTTTCCTTTGCTTTTTAATCTCGACATTTCAACTTTTTTCTCAACACTTTGTTTTTTTTTTCTCAAAGTGCATAATGAAAAAAAAATCTACCTCCTCTAAAATATTATTTTAATTTTTTCTCCTGCCTGGCTCTAATACTCTTCCATAGATTCGCGTAACAAAAGAGTCGTGTGGAAAGACATTAGCAGCTACATTTGCAGCCGAGGAGCCAGTTCTAACTAATATAGAAACATGCAGCATGTGTTCCTTCATTCTAATTCTGATACAAGACTTTTCATTTTTTGTGGCTCCAGACATATTTGTTTTTTGTGTTTTTGGTCCAATACGGCTCTAAAACATTTTGGGTTGCCGACCCCTGCCCGTCCTGATCCGGCCCGTCTGGGCCAGAACAATCCCATACGGGCCGCGGTCCTCCCCGGACTCTCCTGCTGCGACCTTCAGCTGCAGGAAACCCCGCCCGGCCCGGCCCGGCTGGACCGACCCGTGTTCACGGGGCAGCGCTGCGACGGGAAGCAGCGCCGCTCCGACCACAGCTGGGTGTTGCTGATAAAACCCGGTCGCTGCCAGAACCAAAACCTCCGGTGGTTTTGTGGAGGAGGTTTGCAGTCGTGAACGACAGAGTTCCTCTTTCTGCCTCCACTGGTGCAAGACAAGGAGGAGGAGAGGAGGAGAAGAGGAAGAAAAGGAGGAGGCAGAAAGGAATAAAACCTGAAATCCATAAAGAGACGGAGGCTAGAGAGTAGGGCTGAACGATTTTTGAAAATAATCTAATTGAGATTTTTTTCCTCAATAATTGCGATTGCGATTTAATATGCGATTATTTTTTCAAGGTCCTGTTCTCATGTATTTTTCAACTACAGCAATAAATGAGTCTGTTTTATAATAAACAATGTCAGATTTATTTAAAGCACAGATTACAACAATATAGAAAACAAATGTGTGTCTTTCCCTCTTTAACACGTCTACACACGTCTGTACACGAGTGTTATGGTCGTTCTCTCTGAACCCAATCACACGACACCAAACCGGGTTAAACTTTAGCCAAAATGAGGTGTAGTTTAATAGAAAAACACAGAAAAACTCCCACAGGGAACAAAAAACCTTCCTCACAGGGAACTCAGAACTTCTTCACAAATAACTCAAAAATCACAGAGAGAAAGAAAACCACCAGCAAACTAACACACAAACCAACAAAGCTCAGAGTTAACAAAACCAACCAGCAGTGAACAACTGGCAGCCCCGCTCTTTAACTTCTCCTCCTGATGAGCTGACGAGCTGCAGGTGGTTTAAGGCTGATTTATGGTTCCGCGTTACACCAACGCAGAGCCTACACCGTAGGTTACGCGCCGAGCGCGTCGCTGCATAACCACTGCCGTAGCCTACGGCAGTGGTTCCCAACCTTTTTTCCTTGTTTCCCCCCTAGTTGTGTCTAAGACCAGCCGGGCCCCCCGACCCGTACGTACTAGCAGCAAAAGAGTAAAGTTATTTGTTACAAACCTTTAATTGAAAAAATGAACATTAATTACGTGTTTCTTAGATACATTTCTCTTTGGTTTACCCTGTACTTTTGTTTTTCTCACCTTCCTTTTGTGTCACCAATGTATAAAATATGCACAAAAAATAATTGCAAGGACATAAAAATATTTCTGAAAAATGTCTCTTTTAATATGAGAACAACATTTTTTAACATTTTTCCTTTAACAACCTGTCGGAGTAGTCGTATGATTAAATGTTGAATAATGATATAATAATACGTTTTTAAGTTTTTATCCTGATAAATAACTTAGTATTTTAAAATGACCAAAATATATTTTCAAGTGGGTTTATACAGACTTGGATTACTGTATTCCATTAGGTGTGTTATTGTGATTTTTTTATTTATTTAACATGTGCAAATATAATGTTTACAACTGCATATCCTCAAAGCAGACAAAGTTCCCCCCCCCCCCCAGAGATCTCTGGGGCCCCCCCAGGGGGGGCCCGGACCCCAGGTTGGGAGACCATGCCCTACGGCGTAGGCTCTGCGTCGATTTAACGTGGAACCATAAATCAGGCTTCACAGCGTGACTCCACTGTCCGCCGGCGCGCACCCGGCTCGTGCTCGTCGCCGCGTGCAGCTCCTCGCCACGCCGACTCCGCGCTCATATATTTAATAAATTTTTAAAGCCTGTATATTTATAAAGCCCCCCCTGGCCGAGCCCTAACACTGAGGCCATGGTAGATTTAGGTTACACGCGGACACGCGGCACTGTTGACTTTTTTCCCTGCCGGCAACGTGACCAGATCACGTGATCTGGTCAAATCACAGCCTTTGCGATTAGAAAATCTTGTTTTATCACATCGCGATATTATCGCAAATGCAATTAATCGTTCAGCCCTACTAGAGAGTCTCAGGAACCATGTTTCTGTCACGATTTACATTTATGGAAACTTTTTACTTACTAACACACACACACACACATAAATACACACATAAACACACACAAATAAACACACACCAGCTCCAGGTCCAGATGTGAGAGTGGGACCGGGTCGTGGCTGCCGGTGCTGAACAAAGTCACCTCTCTCATCTCTCTTGAGAAACCTGAACTCTCTCTGACCCGGTTTCCTGGTCCGGGAGGAACCGAAACCGCTGCAGAACCGAGTCAGCAGATCTGGGAGGCGCCGACCCGCTGGTTCTGTCGCAACGGCTGCTGCTGCATCCGGGCCGGACGCCAGCTGGGCCCAGAAAGAGGATGTTCTGGACCGGGGAGGGGGGGTGATAATAATGATCATTAGTAGGATCGTCCTGATCAGGATTCTTTAACTCCCGATCACTTCAGTTTGAGTTTCTGCAGATCACGATTTTTCCCGATCCGATCACTTTTCTTGGCTCCCGATACATTTCTGATACTTTTTCCTGATCAGATTCATTTTGGCAATGAATAAAAGAAAAAAGAAAAAGGACTAAAACTCAAATTAAAAGTTTCTTTTATCGTCCTTTGGAGAACACCATGGACATTTATTTCAACAAACTTATCAGCTCTGGTGCCACAAAATGTAAAAACATGAAATTGTAAACTAAAACAAAAAAGTGCAGAATAGTGCAATAAATAAAATAAATACATTTAACTTTAAAAGAGGTAGTTGAATGACATCCAGTCAAACTCACAAACAAGAAAATTAAAATACTTTTTGGCTGGCCTGCAGGACGTAGTCGGTTCTTTCACAATAAAAGCCTGGTCTAAAAAAAGTAGTCGGTTCTTTCACAATAAAAGCCTGGTCTGCAGGACGTAGTCGGTTCCTTCACAATAAAAGCCTGGTCTGCAGGACGTAGTTGGTTCTGGTTTCCAGAGACCCGGTCTGGAGCTGGTTCTGGTTCCTCCGGTTCCGGTGCTGATGTCACCCGGTCCGGTTTTAGCTCTGTGGTTTGTCAGAGAACCAGATCCTTTAATAAACTGTTCGGCTCCGGATGTTCCTCCAATAAAAGCTGCCGTTGTCATGGAAACGGAGCCTGGACTCGGTCCAGGAGCAGGACTCTCCCAGAATAATACTCTGGTCCTTTAATTATGAAAACTGTAACCGTCCAACAAAGTTTTAGTGAAGCGGTTCAGTTCTGCTGGTTCTGCTGGTTCAGTGGAAACAGAAAACTCAGCATAAAGTAGTTTAACATTTCAACAAGTACACTGGTATTTTTATTTTTTCTTCTTCCTTGTTTGGGTTCAGTTTATTTTTACACATTAGAGAGAAGAAAAGCATGAACATTTTCATTGTTCTGTCTGGAATTTATGTGATAGATAGATAGATAGATAGATAGATAGATAGATAGATAGATAGATAGATAGATAGATAGATAGATAGATAGAAATTACTATATATATATATATATATGTATATAATGGATCACATTGTTGGAGATTTACAGCCTCTGAGGAAAGTTGAAAAGTGAAAACATGATTGTATACAGTGAACAGTTTTAGGATAGGGGGGATTTTCATTCGTACTTCTCACCTAAAAATATTAAAATTAACTGAATTTGAACTAGTTCAAGGTGAAATTGGTGAACTATGAACGTGAACTGTTCATTTTTAAACTATGTGAACTGAACTTTGAACCAGTTCATGAGAAGTAGGAACTTGCACAACACTGTTTAAATGTCACTCCTCCGAGATGATTTAATTTTTTTTTTTTTTTTACTTTATTAGAAAATCTTGCAAACACCAACAAGGTTTACAACAGTGTGGAACAGCACATACAATGATGGAGTAACTTATAAAAATATCTAGTATGAATGAGAAGTCATAATATAGATAACAAAGATAAAACAGGTATGAGGAATAGAATCAGATGCATAGAAAACAATAAGGAAAGGTCAAGACAGTTATAAATATAAAGTATTTATATTATAAAGTTTCTTGTTTATCAAATAAAGAGATTTAATGAGAGAATTTAATTCTAGTATAAAAGGGGCAAATTTAGGAGTAGCACATTTTTGTTTGTGAATAAAGAATGTCACTCCTGGACGTCATGCAGCTCTGATCCTGGGCGCTTGTCGCCCCCTGGCGGCCGGTGGCGGTTTTTATTCAGTTATACTCAACTGTGATTTGGTTTTAAACATCTGGGAAGGTTTAATTGGGTATTAATTTCACAGTTTTATGAATATTTCTAGACAAAAAAAAAACAACAATTAAAGACAGTATATTAAGGAAATATAATGAGATATGTTTGTTACGTTTGACATCCCCATTTTCATGAAAGGTATTTGTGCGTTTGTTGTTGTTTGAATGTTTTTTGTTTTTTGTCTGGATATATATTAATGGTTAATACCATGTTGGTAAGAACCTAGGGCATATATATATATATATATATATATATATATATATATATATATATACATTCATACATATATATACACATATTATTTTTTTATATATATTATTTTTTGAATGGTTTTAACTGAATTGTAACCTGGGAATTAAAAAGATTGTGACTGTCTGAGTTTTTTTATTTTATTTTCTTGTTGTTTTTTTAATTTATTTCTTGTATAAATAAATATAAATGGATTTCTTGGGGTAAAAAGGCAGATTAAAATAAGATTTTTCTTCTTTCTACTCCCTTTCATTCAGAATTTAGGAACGTTTGTGTTATTATTATTATTATTATTATTATTATTATTATTATTATTATTATTATTATCATTATCATATTTCATGCTTTTATTTTATGCTTTTATTCATGTAAAGTGACCTTGGGTGACTTGAAAGGCGCCACCAAATAAAATGTATTATTATTATTATTATTATTATTATTATTATTATTATTATTATTATTTATTATTATTATTATTATTATATTAGATTGTTGTTTTGCTTTAATCACTAATGAAATAAAGAGTAAGTAAGTGTCCGTGTCCCCCCAGCTGCTGTCCCTGGCTGCCTTCGTCCTGGAGGAGATGGTCAGCATCTGCACCAGCTGCTCCGCCCTCTACTTCTTCGAGTTCGTCAGCTGCACCGCCTTTCTGTTCACCTGCCTGCTGCTGGTGCTGCTGTCCACCGGGCTGCACCAGCGGGTCGGAATCAGCTGCTGGGGGCCCCTGGTGAGAGGGGGTCGGGGTTCAGGGGCCAATCTCAATACACCCCCTACTTTCTACCACTAGTCCTAAAAATGAAGCCACAGGCGTAGGGTCCTTGTAATGTTTCCTAGGGATTGGGACCAGCCCCGGGGTCTGGCACTCAGAAGCTGTGCCGATTTCCCCCAGTGTCCAGCCGCGGTACTGCAACAAAAAATCCCATGGGGCCCAGAAAGCTTTTTTCCCATAGACCGCAATAGTAAAAGAGAAGCCTCTAAAACTGTTCACAGGACACCTCCAGCTGTAATCACCGGCAATTACTAATCTTTGTATTCTATATTTTTAAGTCATGGACTTTATATCCGTCAAAAATGTTTTATAACGGCCAGAAAAGTCAAAGAAAAGTCTCTTTCTGGGCGTGACGTCACGGCTGTGTCCGTGCACTCCACGGATGTTTTATATTAATATATATCATGTAATTATATTATATTAATACATTAATAATATATGTAATACTAGACATGTATTAATATACATTAATTCATATATTATATTAATACATATTATATTAATATTTGCGTAATTGCCCCGGGGCATGATGGGAGGTGACTCAACTGCGCATGCTCTATGGGCCGCACAACGCGGAAGTAAACCCGGAAGTCAAGAACTTTTTCAGCGTATCCGCTGAGTGAGCAAAATGCATTGAAATGAATGGGCGGCCATTTTCAATCTCCCATCCAGATTTTATTAATAGATCCATGATTGGGACACCACTTGCTACGTCACTGCGTGGGTTACGTTCGGGTACGTAAGCGACTGCATAGTTACGTTTGCACATACGTCACACCATATCAGGAAGCCCAGAGCTAAAGGCTGTTTTAATTTCCGCTGTAGCGCTGTTAATATGCCACTTTATTAAGTTTTAATATGTTTTCAGGCGTAAAAGTAACCGTTAAGATCCCCAACCTGGGCTCAGTTTATCCAAATAACGCCTGTTTAGAAATTTGCTTGATTTATGGTTCTGCGTTAGATCGACGCAGAGCCTACGGCGTAGGGCGCGCGTCGCCGCGTAACCTACGCCGTAGGCTCTGTGTTGGTGTAACGCGGAACCATAAATCAGCCTTTATTCTGGCGAGATCTGAAAAGACTTCGCAACAACGGGCAAACAAGTGATTATGTACATTCACTGAGTGAATATTATGAAAGTAAAATATATATTTCTCGCTAGAAATGTAATCAAAACGCATTTTTATGCAGAAACTAACTCAAAATATTGATTTTATTCACAAAAAAATAAGAAATGTCCGCCATGTTTTTTTTTTGATTCAGTCTGCAAATGATGACGTAAAGCATTCTGGGAAATTTTCTCAGGCCCTCGGTCGGTGAGTCAGAATCTGGAATCCCTCGCTGTGAAGGGTTAGATTCATACACACTATCCCCCGTTATGTCCATTAGCCCTCGTTATGTCCTCGTTATGTCCACTAGCCCTCGTTATGTCCACTAGCCCTCGTTATGTCCACTAGCCCCCGTTATGTCCATTAGCCCTCGTTATGTCCTCGGTATGTCCACTAGCCCTCGTTATGTCCACTAGCCCTCGTTATGTCCACTAGCCCTCGTTATGTCCACTAGCCCTCGTTATGTCCACTAGCCCTCGTTATGTCCATTAGCCCTCGTTATGTCCTCGTTATGTCCACTAGCCCTCGTTATGTCCACTAGCCCTCGTTATGTCCACTAGCCCTCGTTATGTCCACTAGCCCTCGTTATGTCCACTAGCCCTCGTTATGTCCACTAGCCCTCGTTATGCCCACTAGCCCTCGTTATGTCCACTAGCCCTCGTTATGCCCACTAGCCCTCGTTATGTCCACTAGCCCTCGTTATGTCCACTAGCCCTCGTTAATTATGCCCACTAGCCCTCGTTATGTCCACTAGCCCTCGTTATGCCCACTAGCCCTCGTTATGTCTACTAGCCCTCGTTACGTCCACTAGCCCTCGTTACGTCCACTAGCCCTCGTTATGTCCACTAGCCCTCGTTATGTCCACTAGCCCTCGTTACGTCCACTAGCCCTCGTTACGTCCACTAGCCCTCGTTACGTCCACTAGCCCTCGTTATGTCCACTAGCCCTCGTTACGTTCACTAGCCCTCGTTACGTCCACTAGCCCTCGTTACGTCCACTAGCCCTCGTTATGTCCACTAGCCCTCGTTAATTATGCCCACTAGCCCTCGTTATGTCCACTAGCCCTCGTTATGTCCACTAGCCCTCGTTATGTCCACTAGCCCTCGTTACGTCCACTAGCCCTCGTTACGTCCACTAGCCCTCGTTATGTCCACTAGCCCTCGTTATGTCCACTAGCCCTCGTTACGTCCACTAACCCTCGTTATGCCCACTAGCCCTCGTTATGCCCACTAGCCCTCGTTACGTCCACTAGCCCTCGTTACGTCCACTAACCCTCGTTACGTCCACTAGCCCTCGTTATGTCTACTAGTCCTCGTTACGTCCACTAGCCCTCGTTACGTCCACTAGCCCTCGTTACGTCCACTAGCCCTCGTTATTTCCACTAAGTTCTGCCTCCTGTTCCAGGACCTGGTCTACACCGGCGTCATCGCCGTCCTCTTCCTCATTTCCTCCATCGTCTTCTCGTCGGACAACAGCGGCTCCAGCCTGGAGACGGTTGCCGTGGTGAGGACTTAGCCCCGCCCCCTCCCATCTCCTCCCTCCTAACCTCGCCTACTTGTCTCCTCCCTCCTAACCTCTGTGTCTCCCTGTTAACCTCCTTGTCTCCTCCCTCCTAACCTCCTTGTCTCCTCTTTCTTTGTCTCCTACCTCCTAACCTCCTTGTCTCCTCCCTCCTAATCTCACCTCCTTGTCTCCTCCCTCCTAACTTCCTTGTCTCCTCCCTCCTAACCTTGCCTCCTTGTCTCCTCCCTCCTAACCTTGTCTCCTTGTCTCCTCCCTCCTAACCTCCGTGTCTCCCTGTTAACCTCCTTGTCTCCTCCCTCCTAACGTTCTTGTCTCCTCCCTCCTAACCTCCTTTTCTCCTCCCCCCTTGTCTCCTCCCTCCTAACTTCCTTGTCTCCTCCCTCCTAACCTCGCCTCCTTGTCTCCTCCCTCCTAACCTCGCCTCCTTGTTTCCTACATTCTAACCTCCTTGTCTCCTAACCTCCTTGTCTCCTCCCTCCTAACCTCCTTGTTTCCTCCTTCCTAACCTCGCCTCCTCCCTCCTTGTCTCCTCCCTCCTAACCTCCTTCCTAACCTCGCCTCCTTGTCTCCTCCCTCCTAACCTCGCCTCCTTGTCTCCTCCCTCCTAACCTCCTTGTCTCCTCTCCTAACTCCTAACCTCCTTGTCTCCTAACCTCCTTGTCTCCTCTCCTAACTCCTATCTCCTATCTCCTCCCTCCTCTCCTAACTCCTATCTCCTAACCTCCTTGTCTCCTCACCTATCTCCTATCTCCTTGTCTCCTCCCTCCTCTCCTATCTCCTAACCTCCAGGTGTTTGGTTTCCTGGCCACCTTGGCGTTCTTCCTGGACGCCGGCTACTTCCTGAAGACGCAGGGCTGGCCGTTCGGAAGGGGCGGGGCTTCGCCGTCGACCAACGGCAGCCCGAAGACGGGCGGCGCCGAGCCGGAGGAGCAGCGGCTCAACGCCGAGCCCAACGGGACCAACTGAAGCCGCCGCTCCGGCTTCCTGTTTCCTTTGAAAACCCAGGACACTAAAACACCAACGCTCATCAGATCTTAGTCGTTACAGAGAACCCAAAACGCCATCTTTTTTTAGCTGCTCTGCTTTTTATGTTCCGCTGTTTTTAACGTCTCGCCATCATGAAAACATCTGAAAACGGTTCTGCTCCGAGACGGGTCTGAAACTTTAACATTCCTTCTACGTTCAGAACCTCAGAACCTGGAACTCCGAGGGCCGTCGTGTCCCTGAACGCATCGCCAGAACCCGGCCCCTTCAGGGTTCCTCGCAATTATTTATTTCTTTAAAACGCCTTTGCTGATCTGTTTGTACTAATCAATAATCAGAAACGAACCACTCGTTTTATCAGTTTCATCTAGTTTTAGTTTTTTTTTAGTTATTTAGCTTTTATACAAACGGTTAAAGATTAAATGTCTTATCAATAATCAGCATTTATCAATTACCTTACAATCATTATTCTGCAGTTGTTTTAGATTGTTATTAAGTTGTTTATTATGAAAAACTTTGCAAAAACATTTTTTAAACAATCATGAATTCAGGATGTTTTTAAGCACTCTTTGGTTTATTTAGTCCCGGTTTAACGGTGTAATGATGGATGTGACCAGCAGGTGGAGCCGAGAACTCGTCTCAACCACCGGGAACTAGATATCATTGTTGTTACTGTTGTTACTGTTGGTGTTTGTTAACTTTTCTCTGATCTTCGCTGCTTCACCAGACGATTTTCTGCTGCCGCTTCACCGCCGCCGTCCAGATAAACGTAGTTCCTCTGTAGTTCCACGTCTGTAGTTCCCCGTCTGTAGTTCCCCGTCTGTAGTTCCAGGTCTGTAGTTCCCCGTCTGTAGTTCCCCGTCTGTAGTTCCCCGTCTGTAGTTCCCCGTCTGTAGTTCCACGTCTGTAGTTCTCCGTCTGTAGTTCCCCGTCTGTAGTTCCCCGTCTGTAGTTCCACATCTGTAGTTCTCCGTCTGAAGTTCCCCGTCTGTAGTTCCCCATCTGTAGTTCCCCGTCTGTAGTTCCACGTCTGTAGTTCCACGTCTGTAGTTCCACATCTGTAGTTCCACGTCTGTAGTTCCCCGTCTGTAGTTCCACATCTGTAGTTCCACGTCTGTAGTTCCCCGTCTGTAGTTCCACGTCTGTAGTTCCACGTCTGTAGTTCCACATCTGTAGTTCCACGTCTGTAGTTCCCCGTCTGTAGTTCCACGTCTGTAGTTCCACGTCTGTAGTTCCACATCTGTAGTTCCACGTCTGTAGTTCCCCGTCTGTAGTTCCACATCTGTAGTTCCACGTCTGTAGTTCCCCGTCTGTAGTTCCCCGTCTGTAGTTCCACGTCTGTAGTTCCCCGTCTGTAGTTCCACGTCTGTAGTTCCCCGTCTGTAGTTCCCCGTCTGTAGTTCCCCGTCTGTAGTTCCCCGTCTGTAGTTCCCCGTCTGTAGTTCCCCGTCTGTAGTTCCCCGTCTGTAGTTCCCCGTCTGTAGTTCCACGTCTGTAGTTCCCTGTCTGTAGTTCCACGTCTGTAGTTCCCCGTCTGTAGTTCCACGTCTGTAGTTCCCCGTCTGTAGTTCCCCGTCTGTAGTTCCCCGTCTGTAGTTCCACGTCTGTAGTTCCCCGTCTGTAGTTCCCCGTCTGTAGTTCCAGGTCTGTAGTTCCCCGTCTGTAGTTCCCCGTCTGTAGTTCCCCGTCTGTAGTTCCCCGTCTGTAGTTCCACGTCTGTAGTTCCCCGTCTGTAGTTCCCCGTCTGTAGTTCCCCGTCTGTAGTTCCCCGTCTGTAGTTCCACGTCTGTAGTTCCCCGTCTGTAGTTCCACGTCTGTAGTTCCACGTCTGTAGTTCCCCGTCTGTAGTTCCCCGTCTGTAGTTCCCCGTCTGTAGTTCCCCGTCTGTAGTTCCACGTCTGTAGTTCCACGTCTGTAGTTCCCCGTCTGTAGTTCCCCGTCTGTAGTTCCCCGTCTGTAGGTCCCCGTCTGTAGTTCCCCGTCTGTAGTTCCCCGTCTGTAGTTCCTCGTCTGTAGTTCCTCGTCTGTAGTTCCTCGTCTGTAGTTCCCCGTCTGTAGTTCCCCGTCTGTAGTTCCACGTCTGTAGTTCCATGTCTGTAGTTCCACGTCTGTAGTTCCCCGTCTCCTCCTCCATCAGCCGTTCGTCCTCCCGTCCGGGTCTCACCGATGAAAACATGGACCTGAAACCGATCAGAACCTTCGTTTCAGTCTTGAAGCTGGTGGTCAGTCAGGAGTTGGACTCTGTCAGCCCTGAACTCCTGAAGATCCACCGTGG
Organism: Cololabis saira; assembly: GCF_033807715.1. NCBI lineage: Eukaryota > Metazoa > Chordata > Actinopteri > Beloniformes > Belonidae > Cololabis > Cololabis saira. Next base: position 50,749,121 of record NC_084589.1, read on the forward strand.
ATCCCTAGTAGATCCATCGTAGATCCATTGTGGATCCCTAGTAGATCCATCAGGGAACCCTAGTAGATCCATGGTAGACCTGGAAAGGCCTGGAACGGAGATGGAGGAGGAAACATCAGCTTTCACGTGTTGCTGTTGGTTTTTATAAAACAACAAACAAGTTTACGACAATCAGAAGTGACGTGATCGTTCATGTGATCATTTATAATCCTTTATAAATAAACAATGTTTAATATCAGTGCCGACCTGAAATGTTGTGGTGTTGAGACGTCGCTGCATCACTCCCTCATTCTGTCTTTAATAAACAGATTTGACCAGAATTCATTTGTTCTTAAAGTTCATTTCACTTCACAAACTTCAACGTTTGAAGTTTGTGAGGAGATTAACACCTCACAACGAGGGATTAACACCTCACGACGAGAGAGTAACACCTCACAAGCTCCCGATGTCGAGACGCATTGTCATGCAAGTTCCAGTTTCCTGAAACCCCTGCAGGGGAACGACACCTTGCAGGTTGCCCCATCCTCATACCCCCGCTTGACCCATTGTCACAAAAGTTCCGGCGTCTTGCATCCCTGCCGAGACAGGCACCGTGGAAGTAGCTTTGACTTCCAGCCCCTGCAGAGACAAGGACTTGATCCACGGAGGATACCATATCATGGACTTCCTGACTCCTCAGGGGGTAGTCCCAAACTGAACGATCGCATCTGACTGTAAATAGCTTTAAATTGCTCCTTGTCTTTTACCTTTGGGTTGTTGATTCTTACCATCTGTGCTTTGAACTTTTGTATAAAAACCCTGTTGCAAAATCACTCTGGGTCAGCATATCAACCAGACACTCGTCTGTGTAGATCTGCTCACTGCCGGCTGAATAAAAACTCACTATACCACGAGCGGACTTATGAACTGATTTTGATAAATTCCTCAACAATTTGGTGCTGTGACCCGGATGACAATAGACCTTTGATGGGAACTCCTTTTTCCAGACCAACGGCACAACCAGTGACTTCTATCTAAATTTTCAGAGGTAAGGGATCCACTTGCAAAATCCCAAATTATTGTTGCTGGGTTGTTGTTGAAAGTCTGTGAATTGGAGTGCCAGAGAATAGTTTGACGTCATCCTGAAATTTTAGGTAAGTCCGCTGTGTGGTTATGAGCAGGGGTTATTGGGAAGGTTATTGTAGAGATGTTTAGGAATGCTGACAATTTCATAACACTTGAATTTGATTGGGTTGTGAGAATGCTTTGCTTCTCCTGCCTTAGAATTCGACTCTTTTCTAAAAAGGTGTTATATCTCGGGTAACATTAAAGAGAGAAATGGCCAGAGTGCCATGCTGGTCTGAGTACCAAGAGTAGTCCAGTGGGACTTATAGCATATGCAGGACTTGAGGTCCAGAAGAAGTGTTGGAACACTGAGAATTTTATGGGAAATAGGCATATATGTAGAGGAACTGTTTTTTATAAGTGGGGATGATTTGCTCTCCCAAAATACTTGGAGGTATATTTCATTTCTGCAAGGATCTGAAGTGCTCTCCTTGCATCAACAGGAATGATTTGTATGCTCTGAAGTAGACTGATGATTGGAAGAATTAGCAAGTGATTTGTGGGTAAAAGTAAGTGTAATTGAAAGTTTTTTGGAGGGATCTTACAGAAAGAAAAATGGAAAGTTTTTGGGAAGTTTTTCAGTAGAGAGTCAGAGAAAGAGTTGACTGGTCTTATTAAATACATGTATGGTAATTACGGTACTGATAGTTTTATTTGTTAGTTTTATTCGTTAGTTTTATTTGTTACTTAATTAGTATTAAATATGGTTAAAATAACTAAAGCACTTCAACTCCCTCAGATTTTTGAGGGATGAAAGTAGACGCCGTAATGCAGAATCCCAAATAGCTTCGCTTACAGATCAAAATAAAAAGCCGATGGCTCAACCAGAAGAATTTAAAAACACAACGCAGACAAAGATGGTATTGGACTTGTTAACTGGGTCCTCCACAATCACATGCTACAACTATTTATCCTGTGAAAAAATTTAAAGAAGTTAAAAACACAACGCAGACAAAAATGAAATTAGAGAACCAGTTAAATGATAAAATCAAAACCTTTATCCGGTGAAACAGATTAAAGAATCAAGTGACGATGACACTTCTGATGACGACTGGATTTAACAACAGTCCAAGATCTGAGGACCACTGATCACAATGAGAAAAGATGTTGTCTACAAAACTTGGAGCTGAAAGAGAACTTAAAGTAATAGTAAGAGATTTTAAATAAATAAACAAAAATGGCTAGAGGAAACAGCTGTTAAACCAGTGTTTCTCAATACTGGTCCTCGTGGGCCACTGTCCTGCATGTTTTAGATGTTACCCTGCTTCAGCACACCGTGATACAAGTACCTGTGTCATCAACAGAGTTGTGCAGACCTTGGTGACGAACTAATTAGGACCATTAATTAGAATCAGGTGTGTTGGTGCAGGGAAACATCTAAAACATGCAGGACAGGGGCCCACGAGGACCAGGATTAAGAAACACTGTGTTAAACTAACTTTGCCACATGATTTGAAAAGCAAAGTACTTGATGCGCAAAGTACTTGATGCTTGTGAGATTCTCTTTAATCCCACAGCTGTTGCCAAAATCACACCAGAGCAAGCTCAGACCTTTTTACAATATTTATTGCCTTAACAGTTCAGAGGGAAGTAATACAGGTTGACTTTACTCCTCTCACAAAACTTAAACAAGGAAAATTGATAATCCCAGGGAGCTTTATGCTAAAATAATGTTGACAGCAAAAGAGAATTGTGGTCTGTCACGAGATCAGATTGATGGATTTCCTCCAGGGTACATGCAAAATATATATTTGCTAATTGCCCTCAACAAAGGATAGGGCTGGATAACACAGGAAAAAAAAGAATCTGAAATGTATGAAAATACTAATGCTTGCCCAAGTGTTTCCTACAACAGGTTGAGCGCAAAGAGGAGGCGCAGAGGAACCAGCCAATTCATTCATTCACATCAATCAACAAAGGCCCCACGTCACACGTCTCAAACAAAGCAAATCAGAGCGTCCCAACCTACGTAATCTTATCCTGCCTATGGTAACTTCATCATGTAAGCGCATGGAAATCTGTCTCTGAGCCAACTATAGTGTCTATAAGCCTTTTCTGAAAGCATGTCCAACTAGTCTTTAACCAGAGGTGTCAAGTAACGAAGTACAAATACTTTGTTACTTTACTTAAGCAGAAATTTTGGTTATCTATACTTCACTGGAGTAATTATTTTTCAGACGACTTTTTGCTTTTACTCCTTACATTTTCACACAATTATCTGTACTTTTTACTCCTTACATTTTAAAAACAGCCTCGTTACTCTATTTCATTTTGGCCTTTAAAAAAAAAAACTATCCAGTTATATTGCGACATCCGGATAGAGTGAATTTGGTTGTGGTTGGATGAGAAGTATATAATACCATTCCGACACACTATTGGTTTGTACGTGTCTGCTCTCTGAAACATGTGTTAATGCTCAATAGTACACATATATGGTTCTTTAATATATTTGCATTATACTAAGATACATTCATTTTCAATGGCTTTTAGCCTTAATGGCTTCCCCTCCCCCCTTACATTACTTTTACTTTTATACTTTAAGTAGTTTTGAAACCGGTACTTTTATACTTTTACTTGAGTAAAAAAAACTTGAGATGATACTTCAACTTCTACAGGAGTATTTTTTTAACTGTAGTATCTATACTTCTACCTGAGTAATGAATGTGAATACTTTTGACACTTCTGTCTTTAACCCTACTCATCCTGACTTTTCTTGTTTTCTTCACTGACGGCTCTGCTTATAAAAAAATGGAATACCATATGCAGGTTATACAATTGGTGATAATTCTTAATTGTTGAAAGCACCACCCTGCCCTCTTCCAGCTCCACCCAAGTAGCTGAAACTATATACACTGATCAAAAGGTAAAACTGTTACAATCTATACAGATTCCAGATATGTTTTTGGTTGTGTACACGACTTTGTATATGTATATTGTGGGCGAACCGAGGATTTATCACATCCTCGCGGACACCCGTTAAACGTGGTAAATTGATTGGTGAACTGTTAGAAGCCTGTCAACTACCTTCATCTATTGCTTTGTTAAATGTGAAGCCCACACTCAATCCAAGGACCCTGTTTCACTAGGCAATGCTTCAGCTGACCATGCAGCAAAAGAAACTGCCAAATTTGGCTTACCTGTCCATGTAAAGCTCTGCCCTTCTATACCCGCTAACGACCTGGCTCTTCCTAATGATGTAGCCCTCCTACAAGAGACTACTGAGGTGAAGAAAAACGGATTGTAGCATTCCCATGGTTGTAAAAATGTAAATAATTTATGGGTCAGCAACGACGGCCGCGTTGTGACACCCACATCCTTGTACCCGTGACTAGCAAGCATGTCACATAGTTAATCACATGTGAGCAAAGGGGGAATGTGTCAGATAGTGTTGAAATACTGATAAGCTCAAAGATTTGCATCCTATGAAAAAAAATATTGTGAACATTATCAACACTTCCCCCCACTGTGACCTTTTTGAAGCTCTGCAAATAGACTTTATTCATATACCAAAATGAAAGGGATATGAAAATGTTCTTGTAGATAATTTTTTTAACCGGACTTAAATGGACAATGTTGTTGCCTTTGGTCCTAATGTCAATGAGGTCAACACCCATTAGGAAGCACAAACTCACGCCTCATGAAAGGATTACGGGTAGACCTATGACTATACCAAGCAATTCAGTTCTATATATGACGACGATGGACTTCCATGCCATGGATGAATCCATGATATCATTTTGCTCTGCTCTAACCTCTGCCGTTCAGTCAATCCACAGAAAAGTAAAAGCTGTCCAGTCTCCTTCTAGTGGCAAACCATGCCATAATCTCCAGCCCGGGGACTGGGTCTATGTCAGAGAAATCCTCGCTGGTCCAAGCCTCAACACGTCCTGCTCACCACCGACACTGGAATCAAGTGTGAGGGACGTCTAACCTGGATCCACGCATCCCACTGCAAGGAAACAACTCCTCGACCATGCACCGGAAACCAGCCGATTCCTTCTTCTTCCTGGGGCTCCTCGTCGGAGCCATTGAAAGAAAACGCAGGCAAGGAAAGCCCAGAAGTAAATGAACTCCAACACCCAAGGCATCCACGACTGGCAGAGGAGCAGAGAAACAACGCAGGCCAAAGCAGGCCCAGAAGCAGATGCATTGTACACGCCAAGACACTCACATCTGTCACAGGAACAAGACAGAGAAACTTACAGAAACCACAAACAAGACCTATTACTTCATGTGACACCTGTTACATTTTGAACTTCAATTCCTCTTATGAGCACTGCACCTGTCACAAACCCCACAAACGAGACAATTATACTGTGACATCGAAATGTGACTCCACATACTCTCCTTTTGAAGAACCGTTTGTTAAGCCTAAAACAAGCCAAAATCCACTGTCCGATTCCATTGAGGATTATAGCTACCTTGCTACAATGGTTAATCACTGTTCCATACCTCTACCAAAAGGTGTTTACTGGATTTTTGGCAAGAAAGCTTATGAATACCTACCAAAAACTGTTGGTCTGGAATATGTGGTCTGGGCCATGTGGTACCAGCCATGAGAATCGTTACTGTACCACCAAAAGTTTGCATTGTTAAAAGAGAATTGTACACACACACACACAAACGCCATGGACAAGATTTTTTGTTGCCCCCGTTCCAAATTACAGAGTCATGGCAGCTTTGGACCAGATAAGAGATTTATCCCATGCAGTTGAAGATTTAGCAAACACCACTGCAAAAGGCATGCCTATGCTCTCACAAGAAATGACTGCTGTAAGGATGATGTATTTACTAGCTTCTCAAGGGGGAACTTGTGCTGTCATTAAAGCTGAATGTTGTACATTTATACCCGCAATGCCACAGTCCAAGAAATAACGGATCACTTGAAAGATATTGCCAAAACGTTACGTACACCTGTCATAACTAGCTTGTTTGATTGGTTTAAAGAACAGTTAGGACACGTTGGTTACTTGATATTTGAATTTGATTTGTTGGGGTTTGGACTCCTAATTGTTATTTGGCTTCTGATCACATGTTTAAGGTTCACTTGCAAAATATGTATCACTCAAACTACTACTAAAATTATGTACTCCACTGTAATTCAACAAAAAAAAACTGTGAATTGATGAGGCATTGTGACAGCACCGTGGTCGACCTGAATGTCAGTTTCCTGAAACCCTGAAGGGAACAACTCCTTGCAGGTGACTTCAGCCTCATACCCCTGCTTGAGACACATTGTCAAGCAAGTTCCAGCTTCCTACCCCCCCTCCAGGGACGACGACTTACAGGTGGCTCCAGCCTCATACCCCTGCACCCCTGCTTGAGACACATTGTCATGCAATTTCCGACAGCCTGCATCCCTGCTGAGACGGCACCATGGAAGTGGCTTCGACTTCCAGCCCCCTGCAGAGACGAGGACTTTATCCACGGGGGTGCCATATCATGGACTTCCTCAGTTCCTCCGTCCTCCTAGTTCCAACTGAACAATCACATCTGATTGTAAATAGCTTTTAATTGCTCCTTGTCTTTTACCTTTGGGTTGTTGATTCTTACCGTCTGGACTTTGAACTTTTTGTATAAAAACCCTGTTGCCAAATCACTCTGGGTCAGCACACCAACCCAGACACTCGTCTGAGTAGGTCCTGCTCACCGCCGGCTTACTGAATAAAACTCTCAACCCCACAGCGGATTCCTGAACTGGATTTTATATTATTCTTCAACAAGCGTAACCATCCATCTGTTCACCTGAGGAGCGTAACCATCCATCTGTTCACCTGAGGAGCGTAACCATCCATCTGTTCACCTGAGGAGCGTAACCATCCAGCTGTTCACCAAGGAGCGTAACCATCCATCTGTTCACCTGAGGAGCGTAACCATCCAGCTGTTCACCAAGGAGCGTAACCATCCAGCTGTTCACCAAGGAGCGTAACCATCCAGCTGTTCACCAAGGAGCGTAACCATCCAGCTGTTCACCAAGGAACGGAACAATCCAGCTGTTCACCAAGGAGTGTAACCATCCAGCTGTTCACCAAGGAGCGTAACCATCCAGCTGTTCACCAAGGAACGGAACAATCCAGCTGTTCACCAAGGAGTGTAACCATCCAGCTGTTCACCAAGGAGCGTAACCATCCAGCTGTTCACCAAGGAGCGTAACCATCCAGCTGTTCACCAAGGAACGCTGACCTGCCAGACCAAACCACCTTTATCTTCAACTACAGAGATCCTCATAAGAGGCTGTTTTCTGGGCAGAAAAACATAGTTAACAAATTTAACTAGTTTAGTTTTACGTTGTTAGCCGGACCGCTGATCCCGTCACAACTGGGTTTATTAGCTTAAGTGTGTTGGTTTATTTTATCGTTTGTCTGCTGCTGCTTACACGTTGCTGGATCTTGATGACATGTTCTTCCACAACAGAAAACAAACTTCCTCATTTCCCAGTTGAAGGACCAAAACATGTGAAGTTAGTTTTACATTGGTCTCTGTTAGAGCCATAATGAAGTTTTCTGTTCACCCTGTATTTTTTGAGTGTCTAATCCCTTTTGTCAGTGTACGCCCTCTGCAGGTGACCTGGTGCGGTGCACTGACTCCCATATAGGGGTTGTCCTTGGGCTTGGTGGAGGAAGCAGGTGCCAGGCGGACACCATTATTGACCTCAGCCATGCTCAGCTCAGCAAACTCATTATTTTGGCATAAAGCCCAGTGTTAAAATTTGTTTTTGTAAAATAAATCAATGTTACACCGCAAGGAATGGATACGTCATCATTGTTTATTTCTGAAATGCTGCGAGTCAGTTAGAAGTCGGTACCTGTGTTCCATGTGGCAAACATTTCAGACAAAGGAAAGAAGAGGGGTTAATGGACAAACCATCTTTCACTGTTTTTTGCCACTTCAGTCTCTGTGTGGGAAACATCAGAAGAACTTGGTTTTCTGGTGGTGACAAGTTATTCTAGTGTCTTGGGTTTTACTTTCTACTCTACTTCTCTCATCCTCTTCTACTAACCCCTGCACACACTCACACACACACACACACACACACATGCACACACACACACACACACACACACTGACTTGTATCTTGGCCATAAAGCCTCTGAGCTCTTTTGCATCCGCTACCTCTCTTTGAGGTCTTACGACATGACGTTGTTGGCCAATTTCCTTTTGGTCCACGTTACGTGGCGTCCTGACACACACACACACACACACACACACACACACACACACACACACACACACGATCTGAAGTTTGTGTTTAATGTTTAGTTAGTTGTTGTTTATATGTAGTTTAGGCATCATAAGTGTTGTTTCATTATCTATTAACACTTGTGTAAATAAATTCTGATTCCTGTGAATGAGAGAAGTTGTTTGTGTTTATTTTATACATATTTGTCACACCATAAAGGACACCATAGCAGGTCCTAGCACTGAACCTTGCGGGACACCGTAGCAGACCCTAGAACTGAACCCTGCGGGACACCATAGCAGACCCTAGAACTGAACCCTGCGGGACACCATAGACCCTAGAACTGAACCCTGCGGGACACCATAGCAGACCCTAGAACTGAACCCTGCGGGACACCATAACAGACCCTATAACTGAACCCTGCGGGACACCGTAGCAGACCCTAGAACTGAACCCTGCGGGACACCATAGCAGACCCTAGAACTGAACCCTGCGGGACACCATAACAGACCCTATAACTGAACCCTGCGGGACACCATAGCAGGTCCTAGAACTGAACCCTGTGGGACACCGTAGCAGACCCTAGAACTGAACCCTGCGGGACACCATAGCAGACCCTAGAACTGAACCCTGCGGGACACCATAACAGACCCTATAACTGAACCCTGCGGGACACCATAACAGACCCTAGAACTGAACCCTGCAGGACACCACAGCAGACCCTAGAACTGAACCCTGCAGGACACCATAGCAGACCCTAGAACTGAACCCTGCAGGACACCATAGACCCTAGAACTGAACCCTGCAGGACACCGTAGCAGACCTTCGCCTGTTTTTGAAGAAACCTCATGAACATGAACAAACTGGAATCTGTCAGATAGATCTGATCTAAACCAATCTAGAGCTGAACCAGTATGGAACTAATCCCTTACCTGAGGTCCAGTAGAACCAGTATGAGGTCCAGCTGAACCAGTATGTGACTCTTTGTCAGCCTGGCTACAGCGCTGAACAGAAAACGTGGGTTACTTTTGTTATCCTCCATCAACGATGAATAATAAGCTGTTCCAGCTTTTTTATATACTAACAGATTATCTTTCCATTCACGATAGGAGTCTACAGACTTACAAGAGACCCCTTCCTTTCCATTTTACCCACACTTTGTTTCAACATGCGGATATCTGAATTATACCAGGGAGTTAAGCTCCTCTGGTTGGAAACCCTCCTTTTCAAAGGAGCAATTTGCATCTACAGCTGAGTGCAGCAGATCTGCAGTTACTAACAAGGAAATCAACATCTGCAGAGGTCAAACAGAGGTCAAACAGAGGTCACTGGCCTTGAATACGTAACTATTTTCCACTATCGCAAGATGAGCAATGGCCTCACTAAATTTAGCAATAGCTTCATTGGACAAACATCTGCTAAAATAATACCTCCTATTTTACACATTAACGTTAACAATGTTGAATTCAAACAGAGAAAGAGAAATCCAGAGAAATCCAACTGTAGTTTTGTTGTGAAAATCGGATAAAATCAGCCGTTGCTCAGCCACCTGCAGGACTTTCCTACGTGAGGAGCTGAAAAGAACTTCCTCAAATTAATTCCGGTCAAGAGTCATTAGTGAGAAAGAGGAAGAAGAGATGAAATGCAGAAATTAAAGATCGTCGGCAGATATAAAGTCTCCTCCTCAGTTTGACGGTCAGAGTCTAAATCATCTCCGTTCAGGTGCCGTCACATATTCAAGAGGAAAATCAGCCCAGTGAAACAGAAGGATGGACATTTGGATCAAACTGACTCTCTGGACGGTTCTGGTGTTTTCAGCAGGTAGGACTGGATCTTCTTCTTCTAACGGAGTTCATGAAACACTGACCAACAGATGGGTTTTCTCTTTTATTCACAAAAATTCTGATCATCAGTAAAAATATCAAAAACAATATCTCTGTTACACAAAGTAAAAGATTCACTGGATAACAAGGTCTTGTATATTTGATAAAACACTATGATTGTTCCATATCTGACCTGTTGCATTGAAGTTTGGGGAAATGCTTGTAAAAAATATATTCAGTCTATTTTCATTTTACAAAAAAAAAGCCATAAGAATAATTAGTAGAAAACAATATAGTCATCCTTCAAATCCATTAATCCTTCAGTTAAAACTGTTGAAATTTCGTGAATTAGTGGAACACAGAATTCTGAAAATGATGTGGAAATTAGCTCATAATAACATTTTGCCAATCAATATACAGAAAAAGATTGAAAAAAGAGAAAATAAGTATAACTTAAAAGGAACAGAGATCTTTAAAAAAAACAAAATTCAGGACAAAATTAATGGAAAGTTGTGTTTCTGTAAAAGTTATCAGTTTATGGAACAATCTGGATACAGAAGCCAAAGAATGCAAATCAAACATTACATTGAAAAGAATAATAAAAGCCAGTTTGATGAAGAAATATCATGATAATTGTTAAGTTAGTTGGGTTTTCTTTTTTTTCTCTTACTATCTGTGTTTGACGACAGCTATTTTGTGTTATTTTAAAACATTGTTGTAGTTTTGGTTTTGTTCTGTTTTTTTTTTCTTAAATTACGTTTATTAGAAAGTGTTTTTTTGCGTAATTTGTAATTTTTAGTTTTCTTTATTATTACATTAATTGAAATTTGATTTCCTAGGAAAAAGGGACAGTTAAAATAAACTTAGTCTTCTTTCTCTTCCCTTTCATTAGACGAAAGACATTTGTTGTAATTATATTGAACTGTTTCGTTTTTCTTTTAATGAATGAAATAAAGAAAGAAATGAAATGAAAATGAAAAATCACCATTTTGTTTCAGGTGCTCAAGTTCCAAGTGTGATATACCCGTTTACAGAAACATGTGCAGTACGAGGATCCACCGTCACCCTCCCCTGCAGCTTCACACCTTTAGAGTCTTTAGAGATAGGCGAAATAGAAATTCAACTGCGGATCGTTAGAGTCGTCTGGTGTCAGAACCATCTGGTCTGTCAGAGCCTTACCCCGTCTGTGTTTGACAGTAATTCACCAAACAACGACCCTCGTTATCAATACCTGGGAGACAAGAAGGGAAACTGCACTTTACAGATCAGAGACGTTCAGTGGAAAGACGGTACAGGACCAGGCGGGTCACAAGACGGCTCAACGTTTCGCTTCAGGATGGAAGCTGATGATCCTCTAGGACATTTCACTAACACGACCGGAGTGACGGTCAGAGTTGTCGGTAAGAAAAACGTCCTTAATCTGGTACAAATATTGATCATCAATATGATGAAAACTAATTAACTTTTGTACTTCAGATTGGATTAAACTGAAAATAGAAGCCTCCAGTAACGAGTCCAGACGAGGTCAATCAGTCTCCCTGCAGTGCACCTCTTCACCCTGCACCATCCAAGACCTGAATGTCATCTGGTTCAGAGATGGCCACGCCCTCTCAGAGTCTGGACACGCCCTCCAGCTCGGCCCTCTGACCGCAGAGGATTCTGGGAAATACACCTGCGTTCTGAGCACGGACGTGAACACACGGTCTGACTCGTTCAGCCTGCAGGTGGAGGACGGAGACGGAGATGGAGACGGTCCTGATGGTGGTTAGTCTGAACTTCTCCTTCATTTGGTTTCCAGGAAGCTGCAGACGTCCCACTAACACCAAAACATCATCAGATCATTTATGATCTGATGGCAGAATCAGACAGATGTCCGTGTCCACTTCATTTTCTTTACTTGTAAGGTCACGGGGAGCCGCTGGAAACATCCAGGGGTTCGTTTCACAACGATGTTCAACAAACCCAGAGTTCAGAAACTCTGGGTTCTCGGTTTCAGGAAAGGAGTTCAGAGTTGGTTCAGTCAACTCTCAGTTACTGCGACTTAAAAGGCCATTATCAGCAGAGCTCTGATACCGGGGATCGCCATGGCAACGGAGAGTTAAAGGAAGTGGTCTTCCTATTTCAGTTCGCTGGAACTGAACATATCGGTGCAATAAAAAACACGGCAAAAACACTGCAGTGCAACATGACACAAAGGAGAGAGAGCCAATGGAGAAAACAGCAGAGTGAGTGAAGGTAGACGAATTAAAATATTTAACAACTCTTTCGTATAAAGAGATAAAAGATAAATAAATGTAGACATTCTCAGCAGAACCGGAACAGGATCAACTGGTTTCCCTTTAAAAACTCAAAGATCAAACCATTCAGGGAAATATGAGCGAAGCAGAACCGCGTGGTCTCACCAGTAAACCCTAACACGAGTAGCGCAACTTTAATTATTATTATTATTTTTTTAACCTGCCACTCTGACGGTTCATATGTTACGTTAGGTACTCATGATACTAAGATTCTTGTGATTCCACCGATGCAAACCATTTCAGGATATAATCGTAGCAGTTGGTACAAATCAACATCACAAACAAACAAACAAACATTTACGCAATTGACCCAACTCACCAATGAAGCCTAATAGTACTCGTCCGATCAAAAATATTCCCACAAAAATGGTCTGGTTACATTCAGAAAGGTCCAGTCGATTCAATGCCGAAAAAGATTTAGGCCAAAATACATTATTATTCAGTAAATATCCACAAACAGCCGCTGCATCATTTGAAATTAGTCGCTCAATGTCCCATATTTTCAACTATTATTCGCTGTAGCTCCGCTTTACACGTCTTCACAACAGATATATTGGTCTTAGTCCAGCTGTTTAGCTATAAAATGTATAGGAATCGTTCAGTTTGTGATACACGCATGAAATTTGGTACACAAATAGCCAAAGGTTTCCCCAAAACATATGGACGTGGAGCCATCGTGAATTTTCAACATGGCGCCCATGGCAGCCATTTTTCAAAATGGACGCCAGAAACAAGTGTTTTCTAATGAGTGATTAGTTGAAATGAGTTGCCAGTTTGCCCTGGCTGAGCTTCAACATCCACTCTATTACTTATCCATTCATTGGATGGTTCAGTTCTTGCAGATATGAGGATCTTTTTGGTTTATTAGTTCAAAGTTTGTTTTTATGCATAATAGATCTATTTTCATGAAATTACGGTATATATTTTATTTTGGCTCATGTGGCTGTTATCATGAAAGAAACAGTTGTCATGTTCAGTTTTGAGGTAGAAGGAAGCTTCTGGCCAATTCCAATGTTTCAAATTTGATTTCTGCATCATAAATAATGACTGATTAGACTCCAAGATCATCCATATCAGACAGTCACACAAATGATGGCTGCCATCTTTAAAAAATGGTGGCAATCTTGAATATTAAATGACAACTTTTCAATTATCCAAGAGACATCTACTAAGTACTTTATGTGGTACATATGTCTAAAATATCATATTATGTCCCCAAGTCATATAAAAAGAGTTGTTTCAGGCATCCATTTTGAAAAATGACTGCGATGGGCGCCATGTTGAAAATTCATGATGGCTCCATATCCAATTATTTTTGGAATGCCTTTGGCTATGTGTGTACCAAATGTCATGCTTGTATCACAAACTGAACGATTGTTTTGGTTCTCTCCTGCACTATCTCAAAATGGAGTCTGTACGCTGTCCTTTTGATTGACACCTCATTCGATCCTATCTGAGCTTCCCTCTCCCCTCTACAGCCTACAATAGCTAATGAGCGCCTGTATGGAAACGAAGCCCATACCCCCTTTTGTCATGAAAAAATGAGCTAATTGGAACCAATTGTGCTGATGACTGGCACATTGTATAACCAACTAGACACAAAATTCCCTGGAAATTTTGAAGTGCCACGGGACTACTGCCTGATTACGATTTTGATGACATTTCCTATGTCAAACCATTCAAAAGTTATTGCAGAAAATAGGAACTATCACATATCGACCAGTCACAAGAAAGGGTGGGGCTAATTTGCACCAATTAACGTGAAGGAGTCAAAACCGAGTCCGATGACACCACCCATGACTCTCTATGTCAAACCATTCAAAAGTTATCGGAATATCAGATATCGACCAATCAGAAGAAGGGGCGGGGCTAATTTGCACCAAGGAAGGTAAAGGACTCAATACCGAGTCTGATGACACCACCCACGACTCTCTATGTCAAACCATTCAAAAGTTATTGCAGAAAATATGGATCGACCAATCAGAAGAAGGGGCGGGGTTAATTTGCACCAGTGAAAGTCAAGGACTCAAAACTGAGTCCGATGACACCACCCACGACTCTCTATATCAAACCATTCAAAAGTTAGAGCATTTACTGCATCAAAACATTGTGAGAGACAAGCCGGCAGATTCTGACAATCTTAATATTATTCAGATATTCCTTAAAATGAGTGAGTAAGCTCAGTGCGAAGACATAGTGAGATTCTTTTGAAGAAAACGTTTGATTCAACCTGATCTCACAAAAATCCCTGAAATGCCCACGACCTCTCACCACTATTTTCCGTGGTATATACACGGAAAATGGTATAATTCCGTGTGAGCACCACGGATATTGTACCATGCAAAGTCAATGGGATCCGTTGTCGTGATATATACACGGATTATGACATTATTATTATTTACATATTATTCTTTGTTATAGTGGCTAAATTATGAGTTTTTGACACGTAAGGTACTGTTTGTTACTGTCAGTTTGTAAAAGCATGTTTTTAACACTGTTTTAGCAGTGTTTTATTGAGGTTTTAATGGGAGCACCACGGATATAGTACTATGCAAATTCAATGGGATCCGTGGTCGTGATATATACACGAAATATTACATTATTATTATTTATATATTATTCTTTATTATTTTGGCTAAATTATGAGTTTTTGTCACGGAAGGTAGTGTTTGTTACTGTCAGTTTGTAAAAGCCTGTTTTTAACCCTGTTTTAGCAGTGTTTTATTGAGGTTTTAATGGGAGCACTGTTCAGTTGTTTATAGGTACACCGAAACCTTATTTGGAGGCATATAAACTCACGACCGCAAGCCAACTCATTCCACTTCAGAAGTAACTTTATTATTGTTCCCCCCCCGCAACACAGCCTCTATACCAGGGTTCCTACCTGGCATATTAGCCTATCATTACATCCCCCTTTCTGATTAAGAGACTTTACCTGGGAGATGCAAGAATGAACATATTGAGAACTGTTATGTAAAACTCTACTTTTTTCACAAGCATACTGTAACTATTAGTACCTTGGATATTCAAGTATTATCAGAAAAATAATATCCTATCAATTAAGAACACTTGTGACTTCTCACTTAGCTTATTCCTGAGACCACTGGTATGAACCTTTTCTCAGTGCTTCTCTAAACAAATTGTAAACATAAACATTTCTTTTGTAAACATCAACAAAAATATCAACACAAAATATCACACCACAGCAATCTCCTTTCTTTTTTTTTTTTTTTTTTTTTTTTGTGTGTGTAGTGTGTGTGTGAGATGGTGCATATGTGTAAGGGATGGGGTAGACTGCCCAAACCCTTCACTGGAGTGAGGGGATTATTCTGCCCCGAAGGTCACTCAGTGTATGTTTTCATCTCACATAGTCTTGTAAATGCACCGGAGTCTGCCTGACTCTGGCAGGAAAACGTCTCTCACACACTGGAGTCTGTTGACCAGAGCCCTGCGGGACCTCCGATGCGACAGGCATGCTCACTGCATCACTGCACTGCATTTTCCAGTGACGTGTCAGGTGCGTCGGTGAATTTCTCAGGTGCCACAGAGGTTGGCGAGAGGTGGAATCGGTTTCTGCGCAGGATACCTCTGGCCGTCTTGATGATATAGGACCTTGGTGTCTCCGCCGGGGAAACCACTGTGCCTCTCTGACGCACATCTCTGACCAACACATGGTCACTGGGTTGCAGTTGCGGCATGTCATGTGCTCTGTCTCTTCGATTGTAGTTTTGCTGTTGTTTTTGTCTATAAAGTTGTTCTGACCTTTTCAGATTCTCGATGTCTGCACAAAATGGTTTGAGCCAGGACGGAATGACAGGAACAGTCGTTTGGATTTTCCTACCCATGAGTAGCTCAGCGGGACAGTGTCCATTGGCTAGTGGAGCAGCACGGTAGGCCATGAGAGCGAGATAGGGATCGCTCGACTTCTTGAGGAGACTTTTGATGGTCCGTACGGCCCGCTCTGCCTCCCCGTTGCTCTGCGGAAAGCGTGGACTGGATGTCACGTGACTGAAGTTCCAGTCAAATGCAAACTTTCTGAAAGGCTCAGATGCAAACTGTGGTCCGTTATCTGAGCGCACCACCTCTGGAATCCCGTGGCGTGCAAAGATAGATTTGAAGTGCTCAATCACACCTTCTGATGATGTGGACGTGAGCTTGGCTACTTCAAAGTACCTGGAGAAATAGTCCACAATGACTATATAGTGTTTATTATCTATCTGAAACAGGTCTGCACCTACTGTCGACCATGGCCTCGATGGGAAGTCAGTGGTCAGCATTGTTTCTCTAAGGTTCATTCTCTCCCTGGCGCAGGTGTCACAGCTCTCTATCAAGTTCGTCAGCTCTCTGCTGAGGCCCGGCCACCACACTGTTTAGCTCTTGCTCTGCATTTAGTCACGCCGAGGTGACCCTCGTGCAACTTGGTCAGCATGTCTGCTCTGAGTGAAGCTGGAATGACGATTCTGCAGCCGTAGAGCAGCAGGCCGTTGTGAACTGTGAGCTCACCTGCAAATGGCAGATAGGGTTGGAACACTCTTCCGATTGAGAACTTGTCTGGCCAGTCATCTGCACAGTACAGCTTCAGCTGCCGTATTATGTCGTCATCGTCCTGATGTGTCTGAATTTCTCTGAGTCTTTTCTCAGTCGCTGGCAGGCCTGCCACGACAGAGTCGGCATACAGGTTGATTTCTTCATCGTGCAGACCCTCAGATGTGCTGTTAACGGGTGCTCTGGACAGCACGTCTGCGGTCGCGACCTCTTTGCCGGCCACATGAGATATGCTGTAAGAAAATCTCATTAGGCGCATGCAAAGCCGTTGTATGCGTGGTGGGAGTTCACCTAGGTTCCTCGAACCTAGTAGCGGAACCAAAGGCTTGTGGTCCGTTTCGATGAAGAAACTTTTCCCAATGAGAAACTCAGAAAACCTCTCGCAGGCCCACGTGGAGGCCAGCACCTCCTTTTCGATCTGAGCATATCGCTGTTCGGTGCTGCTGAGAGATCTTGAAGCATACGCAACTGGTTTCCACTCTGCCCCGTCTCGCCGCTGTAGGAGAACAGCGGCCATCCCATAAGATGACGAGTCTGCAGACACCAGCGTTTCAGCGTTAGGATCATACAGAACAAGCCCGGGAGGAGAAGTAAGTTCTTGCTTTATGCTGTCGAAGGCTTGCTGCTGTTGTGACCCCCATGTCCACATATTTGTCTTTCTCAGCAGGTCTCTGAGTGGGCGGGTCTTCTCAGCTAAGTGGGGGAGAAATTTCCCCTGGTGGTTTGTCATGCCAAGAAAGCGTCTCACCTCACTGATGTTACTGGGCTCCTTCATGGCTCTCACAGCGCTCACTTTGTCGGGGTCTGCGCTGACTCCTGATGCCTGAATAACCTGCCCCAGAAACTTTATCCTGCTCTTTGAGAACTCGCATTTGTCATTTAGAGTCACACCTGCCTCCTGCACCCGTGACAGAGCTCTCCGCAGTCTCTCGTCATGCTCACTCTGTGTGGCTCCCCAGATGAGCATGTCGTCCATCTGACACAGAACTCCATCCAAACCTTCCAGGATCTGCTGCATGCGCTTCTGGAAGTGCTCTGGAGCCGATGATATTCCGAAACACAGACGGTTGTAGCGATACCGCCCATACAGAGTGATGAATGTGGTTAGAAGACAGGACTCTTTACTGAGCGGAATCTGCCAGAATCCAGCATTTGCGTCCAGCTTTGAAAACACTCTGGCTCCCGCGAGCTGTCCTAGCGTGTTTTCTACCGAAGGAAGAGGGTGCCTCTCTCTCAACACTGATTTGTTCAGCTCAGTGAGGTCAGTGCATATCTGAACTCTGCCTGAACGCTTGGGTACCACCACCATAGGAGCACATCACTCAGTGGGCTCCTCCACCTTTGATATGACTCCTTGTTGTTCCATGCGGTGCAGCTCCTCTTTAATCTTTGGAAGGAGGGGAAGGGAGATGCGCCTGGGTGTTGAGACTGCGAATGGCTTAGCTCCAGGTCTGAGTACGATGTTGTACTCGCCCTCCATTTTGCCAAGACCGGAGAAGAGTTTTGGAAACTCCTGATTTATAGTCTCTGTGCAGTCAAGGCTGATGTTGTCCAGCCTGACAACCAGCTGCAGTGCTGTGGCTGCTGGCCGGCTAAGCAATGGTGTGCTCAGCCCCTTCACCACATAAATGTCCTCCTTCACAGTTATTTTTCTTTTAGTGAGAGTGGCTGTGAACTTGCCACTGACGTTGAGGGTCGTTCTCCCTGGCCCCTTTAGGATCTTTTCCGCCCTCTCCAGTCTGGCAAACTGGCCCTGAACGTACAGTGTTTCTGGAACTGCTGACACATCAGCACCGGTGTCAATCTTGAACACTGTTTCTTGATTGTCCATTTTTATCGCTGTCATCCAGGGGCTACTACATGAATCCGCTGCCACTGAACCCAGGAAAGCGATCCCATTGTCATCTACAGCCTCTGTTGCTGCAACATCCACTTCATGAAGGTTTTTTGTTCGACAAACTGTTGCATAATGTCCTTTTTTTCTGCAATGGTTGCATGTAGCTTCTGTTGCTGGACATTGTTGCAGATTATGCCCTATTGTGTTCCCACATCTCTTGCACTGTCTGTCCTATGCTTTTTTAAATGTCTGTCTGGGCTGAAATTTTGCTTGCTTTGATCGTGCCCCACTGTGTTTCTGCGCGTGCAGATTATCCAGCTGTGTGTTTGTAAAGTCAGCTTTAAAGTTGCTCTTCAACATTTCTTGCTGCTTTTTCACCTGTTCGCTTTGCTTAACTCTGATAACTGCTTTCTCTAAAGTCAGTTCAGGATCCATTTTTAACTGTTCGGACAAGCGTTTGTCTTTTAGACCCACCACTAGTCTGTCTCTCACCATCTCGTCGTGCAGAGCCCCGTATCCGCAGTGCTCTGCGAGACAATGCAGCGCGGTGATGAAGCAGTCAGCCGGCTCGCCCGTCTCTTGCTGCCGCTGGTTAAACTTTGCTCTTTCAAAGATCACGTTCCGGCGGGTTATAAAGTGTGCATCTAATCTATCTTTGACAGTCACGTAGTCACTCGCCTGTACAGGGCTGAGATGCAGGGAAACTAATATGTCCTCCGCTTCCTCGCCCATCTTGTAGATTAGCGCATTGACTTGATTTTCATCTGCTTGTGTTTCCATCCCGGACGCAATACGAAACCTATCAAAGCATTTGATCCACTTCTGCCAATCTTCGGCTTTGAACGTGAATTTCTCTGGTGGGGAGACTTGAAACTGTGCCATGTTACCGCGTCGTCTCGTTAGCCTCTGCTAACTCTGCGAGCTGTTTCAGACAGCTTAAACTGTAGCTTTCCAAACTCCGCCAGCTAACTTATTGTTTACCCTCCGAGAATACTTCTGACATGTTCAGTTGTTTATAGGTACACCGAAACCTTATTTGGAGGCATATAAACTCACGACCGCAAGCCAACTCATTCCACTTCAGAAGTAACTTTATTATTGTCCCCCCCCCCCCCCCCGCAACACAGCCTCTATACCAGGGTTCCTACCTAGCATATTAGCCTATCACTACACGGATATAGTACCACGGATATAGTACTATGCGAAGTCAATGGGATCCGTGGTCGTGATATATACACGGATTATGACATTATTATTATTTACATATTATTCTTTGTTATAGTGGCTAAATTATGAGTTTTTGTGACGCAAGGTACTGTTTGTTACTGTCAGTTTGTAAAAGCATGTTTTCTTCGTGGTGCTCCCATTAAAACCTCAATAAAACACTGCTAAAACAGCGTTAAAGATTCTCACAGGTGTGTGATCTCAGGTGCTTTGTTTCATTTATTCATCGTCTATGAAAATTCTCACAGGTGTGTGATCTCTCCTGCAGGAAGTCACCTGGTGCTGATTGTCCGCCTGCTTGTGTTTGGTCTGATCACCTTGATCGTCGTCGCGGTTGCATCCGTCGTCATCAGGAGGTAACTTCACAGTCTGATACGAAGTCATTAAAAACAAAGAACAAACGTCTCCAACCTCCCTCCTGTTGTGTTTACAGGACCTGCCGTTGTCATGGCAACAGCAGAGAGAACTGAGGAACACCTGGAAGTACACCTGGACACAGACAGAGACACTTGGACACCTGAACACGCAACAACTGGACATCTGGACATCTGGACACAGACACTTGGACACACGACAACTGGGGCCTCATGAACAAAACGTTTGTGGATTTCAACGTGAATCCGTGCGTGGAATTTTTGCGTACGCAAAAAAAAATTCAGATGTTCAAAACTGTGCGTACGCCCAAATCCAAATCCAAATCCACGCAGTTTTCTTTGAACATCACAATCAATGTGGATTTGAGCGCACATGCGGGAGCACAACACTCCGCCCTGTCTCCTCCCTCAAATACATGTGTTTGAATATGATAATGAAGATAATTATCCATTAAAACCGCTCATCTTAACAAGGAACTTGCAAAAACAAGTAAAACAAATTTAAAAAAAAAAACATTGGCTGTGAGCTGGAGACACTCCTGTCAAAAGTTGAGGCCTGGAAAAAATAATTTATTTAGGGGCATTTCTTCCGATTTAAGCTGTGTTGCATTATGGAGATTGCTGTTCTTTGCTATGTGTTGCGTTCCGTGAAGAGTTGTGGTTTTATTATGATCGTACGGGTTTCTGAATGTTTATGGGCAGCGTTAGTGCATCATTACACTCTGTTTTTCTTGTTTGTATTTTAAGAACCGACACCAGAACTTAAGTTGGTGGATGAAAAACAGCTCCTCGTTCCGCTTTACTGTCACGCATCTTATAGGCTATACTAACGGATTAAGACCAATGTACACGTGTATTGAGTCTTACACATTGTGGATGTCCGCGATCGCCTCTCTCATAAGTAACAATGTGAACAATATAAATGTATATTTAAAACATAAAGCATCACGATCTGATTCCTCTGCTGCAGAAAGACAAGTTGTGCCAACGGGATTATCGAGGTGCAAATGTTATGACCCGGTAATATTGAGAACCAAACGCAACCACACAGGAGGCAGAGAAGGGGTTAATGTCTTTAAAGCTTTATTTGCCAAAGAGTGAGAAAACTGAAGGGCAGCAACAAGGAGCGCTGGTATCCGAACTGGATAAAAAAAAACAACAAAAACTCCAACAGGAAACAGCACGGAAGGTCCGGTCACAAGAAGTTATAGGAAGATCTGGCGAAGAGTTGGCTGTTGAACCGGCTCTTCTAGGCAGTGGTGATGATGGGAGGATTGGCTTCAGCTTGTGCCGTGCTGTCCTGTGAGCTCGTTAACGACGGGGACGTAGATTGGGTCCAGCTTGTGCAGAGGTGTTCCTGCTAGAGACAGATCTCTCAGCAGTGGGGGAGGGGTGACTGGGAGATGGTGCAGGCAGACAAGCAGGAGCCGTAACAGGACCCCCCCTCCGACCGGAGCCACCTGACGACCTGCCCGGCGGGTCGGGATGGGCCTGATAGAAGTCTCCTAGGAGCCCTGGATCCATGATGAGAGCCCGGGAAACCCAGCTGCGCTCCTCGGGTCCGTACCCCTCCCAGTCCACCAAGTACTGGTAGCCACGTCCCCGACGCCGCACCCGCAGCAGCCGCCGAACTGCCCATTGTGGATGCCCGTCGACCATCTGTGGTAGGGGAGGAGCAGGGAGAGGTGGTGACAGAGGAGACACAGAGCACGGTTTTACCTCGGACACGTGGAAGACTGGGTGAATCCACTGCATGGAGGAGGGTAGACGGAGGATGGAAACGGAGACGGACCTATGGAAATCAGCACCTATCGCTACGTAACGATAGGCGCTGATTCTGAACGGCTCGTAGAAACCACATGACACTGGGGGATTCAGTCGGGCGGGGTGTACAGACCTTGCAGAATTCCATGGGATTTCATCTTCCCTGTGTTGGCAGGCTCAGGGGAGACCACTTTATATATGTTAAAACAAGAAAAAACATGTTTTTCATAATAGGTCCCCTTTAAGTGTGTTTGTTTATTTTATTGTTTGTCGGCTGCTGCATCCACGTTGCTGGATCTTGATGACGTGTTCTTCCACAACAGAAAACAAACTTCCTCATTTCCCAGTTGAAGGACCAAAACATGTGAAGTTAGTTTTACATTGGTCTCTGTGTGGGAAACATCAGAAGAACTTGGTTTTCTGGTGGTGACAAGTTATTCTAGTGTCTTGGGTTTTACTTTCTACTCTATTTCTCTGATCCTCTCCTACTAACCCCTGCACACACACACACACACACACACACACACACACACACACACACACACACACTGACTTGTATCTTGGCCATAAAGCCTCAGTTCTTTTGCATCCGCTACCTCTCTTTGAGGGTCTTACGAAATGACGTTGTTGGGCAATTTCGTCAGAATTTATCCCAAGTGTTGTTTCATTGTCTTTTTGTGTAAATACATTGTTATTCCTTTGAATGAGAGAAGTTGTTTGTGTTTATTTTATACCTATTTGTCACATCATAGATGAAATCATAGCAGGTCCTAGAACTGAACCCTGCGGGACACCATAGCAGGTCCTAGAACTGAACCCTGCAGGACACCATAGCAGACCTTCGCCTATTCTGAAGAAACCTTGTGAACATGAACAAACTGGAATCTGTCAGATAGATATGATTTAAACAAACCTGAGCTGAACCAGTATGGACCTAATCCCTGATCTGAGGTCCAGTAGAACCAGTATGGACCTAATCCCTGATCTGAGGTCCAGTAGAACCAGTATGTGACTCTTTGTCAGCCTGGCTACAGCGCTGAACAGAAAACGTGGGTTACTTTTGTTATCCTCCTTCAACGATGAATAATAAGCTGTTCCAGCTTTTTTATATACTAACAGATCATCTTTCCTTCACGATAGGAGTCTACAGACTTACAAGAGACCCCTTCCTTTCCATTTTACCCACACTTTGTTTCAACATGCGGATATCTGAAATATACCAGGGAGTTAAGCTCCTCTGGTTGGAAACCCTCCTTTTCAAAGTAGAAATGCATCTACAGCTGAATGCAGCAGATCTACAGTTACTAACAAGGAAATCAACATCTGCAGAGGTAGGGCGGTGTAGGGCAACTTGCAGGGCGGTCCAACAGTGACTAAAAGAACTTCCTCAAATTCATTCCGGTTGAGACAACATCAGTGAGAAATAGGAAGAAGAGGTGAAATGTGGGAATTAAAGATCGTCGGCAGATATAAAGTCTCCTCCTCAGTTTGACGGTCAGAGTCTAAATCATCTCCGTTCAGGTGCCGTCACATATTCAAGAGGAAAATCAGCTCAGTGAAACAGAAGGATGGACATTTGGATCAAACTGATTCTCTGGACGGTTCTGGTGTTTTCAGCAGGTAGGACTGGATCTTCATCTTCTAACGGAGTTCATGAAACACTGACCAACAGATGGGTTTTCTATTTTATTCACAAAAATTCTGATCATCAGTAAAAATATCAAAAACAATATCTCTGTTACACAAAGTAAAAGATTAACTGGATAACAAGGTCTGGTATATTTTATATATAACACTACGATTGTTCCATATCTGACCTGTTGCATTGGAGTTTGGGGAAATACTTGCAAAAAATATACTCAGTCTATTTTCATTTTACAAAAAAAGCCATAAGAATAACTTATAGAAAACAATATAGTCATCCTTCAAATCCATGATTCCTTCAGTTAAAACTATTGAAATTTCTTGAATTACTGGACCACAGAATTCTGCAGTGGAAAGATCATAAGAACATTTTGCCAATCAATATACAGAAAAAGATTGAAAAAAGAGAAAATAAGTATAACTTAAAAGGAACAGAGATCTTTAAAAAAAACTAAATTCAGGACAAAATTAATGGAATGTTGTGTTTCTGTAAAAGGTATCAGTTTATGGAACAATCTGGATATAGAAGCCAAAGACAAATCAAACATTACATTGAAAAGAATAATAAAAGCCAGTTTGATGAAGAAATATCATGATCATTGTTGAGTTAGGTGGGTTTTCTTTTTTCTCTCTCTCTTTTTAGCACCATTGTCATATTTTTTTTCTTTGAATCAAAAAAGAATACGACTATCTGTGTTTGACGACAGTTATTTTTTGTTATTTATACTTTTGTTGTAGATTTGGTTTTGTTCTGTTTTTATTTCTTAAATTACGTTTATTAGAAGGTGTTTTTTTTTAATTGCGTAATTTGTAATTTTTAGTTTTCTTTATTATTACATTAATTGAAATTTGATTTCCTAGGAAAAAGGGACAGTTAAAATAAACTTAGTCTTCTTTCTGTTCCCTTTCATTAGACGAAAGACATGTGTTGTAAGGTATTGAACTGTTTCGTTTTTCTTTTAATGAATGAAATAAAGAAAGAAATGAAATGAAAATGAAAAATCACTGTGTTGTTTGCAGGTGCTCAAGAGGCTCAAGGTCCAAGTGTGATATACCCGTTTACAGAAACGTGTGCAGTACGAGGATCCACCGTCACCCTCCCCTGCAGCTTCACACCTAGAGAGTCTTTCAATGAAGCCGGAAGAGAAATTCAACTGCGGATCGTTAGAGTTATCTGGTGTCAGAACCATCTGGTCTGTCAGAGCCTTACCCCGTCTGTGTTTGACAGTAATTCACCAAACAACGACCCTCGTTACCGATACCTGGGAGACAAGAAGGGAAACTGCACTTTACAGATCAGAGACGTTCAGTGGGAAGACGATACAGGAGAAGGGGGGTCACAACGAGGCTCAACGTTTCGCTTCAGGATGGAAGCTGATGATGAAGCGGGACATTTCACTAACCAGACTGGAGTGACGGTTACAGTTGTTGGTAAGAACAACATCCTCAATCTGGTACAAATATTGATCATCAATATGATGAAAACTAATTAACTTTTGTATTTCAGGTTGGATTAAACTGAGAATAAAAGCCTCCAGTAACAAGTCCAGACGAGGTCAAACAGTCTCCCTGCAGTGCACCTCTTCATTCTGCACCTTCCAAGACCTGAATGTCACCTGGTTCAGAGATGGCCACGCCCTCCCAGAGTCTGGACACGCCCTCCAGCTCGGCCCTCTGAACGCAGGGGATTCTGGGAACTACACCTGCGCTCTGAGCACGGACGTGAACACACGGTCTGACCCGTTCAGCCTGCAGGTGGAGGACGGAGACGGAGATGGAGATGGAGACGGAGACGGAGATGGAGACGGAGACGGAGACGGAGATGGAGACGGAGACGGAGACGGAGATGGAGACGGAGGCGGTCCTGATGGTGGTTAGTCTGAACTTCTCCTTCTTCATTTGGTTTCCAGGAAGCTGCAGACGTCCCACTAACACCAAAACATCATCAGATCATTTGTGATCTGATGGCAGAATCAGACAGATGTGCGTCTCCACTTCATTTTCTTTACTTGTAAGGAGCCGCTGGAAACATCCAGGGGTTCGTTTCACAACGATGTTCAACAAACCCAGAGTTCAGAAACTCTGGGTTCTCGGTTTCAGGAAAGGAGTTCAGAGTTGGTTCAGTCGAGTCTGAGTTACTGCGACTTAAAAGGCCATTATCAGCGGAGCTCTGATACCGGGGATCGCCATGGCAACGGAGAGTAAAAGGAAGTGTTCTTCCTATTTCAGTTCGCTGGAACTGAACATATCGGTGCAATAAAAAACACGGCAGTGCAACACGGCTGCTGAAGAGAAAACAGCAGAGTGAGTGAAAGTAGACGAATTAAAATATTTAACAACTCTTTCGTATAAAGAGATAAAAGATAAATAAATGTAGACGTTCTCAGCAGAACCAGAACAGGATCAACTGGTTTCACTTTAAAAACTCAAAGATTAAACCATTCAGGGAAATATGAGCGAAGCAGAACCGCCTGGTCTCACCAGTAAACCCTAACGCGAGTAGCGCAACTTTAATTATTATTATTATTTTTTTTAATAAGTTTAGACAGAAAGAGCTTAAAGAGAGAGAATGGGAGACGGATCCATTCATCCTGCAGGTTGAGGACGGATTTGGAGATGGAGATGGTGCTGATGGTGGTTAGTCTGAACTTCTCTCGTGTCCTGTCCTCCCCTGAACCCTCCTGTGGGTCGTCTGCATCTAAATCAATACTGGGTTAACTGATCAATATCTGAGCTCCGCTACGTTCCATCAAACCTCAGGTGCTGAGTTTCATTGATTCATCGTCTATGAAGAGTCTCACAGGTGTGTGATCTCACTTGCAGGAAGTCACCTGGTGCTGATTGTCCTGATTGTCCGCCTGCTTGTGTTCGGGCTGATCACCTTGATCGTCGTCGCGGTTGCATCCGTCGTCATCTGGAGGTAACTTCACCGTCTGATACGAAGTCGTTAAAAACAAAGAACAAACGTCTCCAACCTCCCTCCTGTTGTGTTTACAGGACCTGCCGTTGTCATGGCAGCAGCAGAGAGAACTGAGGAACACCTGGAAGTACAGGTGAGTCACGTCACTGGACACCTGGAAAAGAACATCTGGACAAAGACAGAGACACCTGGACACCTGAACATCTGGACACAGACACTTGGACACACGACACCTGGGGCCTCATGAACAAAACATTTGTGGATTTCAACGTGAATCCGTGCGTGGAATTTTTGCGTACGCAAAAAAAAATTCAGATGTTCAAAACTGTGCATACGCCCAAATCCATGCAGGTTCCTTTGAACATCACAATCAATGTGGATTTGAGCGTATATGAGGGAGCACAACACTCCGCCCGGTCTCCCCCCTCATGTAGATATATTTGAATATGATAATGAGGATAATTATCCATTAAAACCGCTCATCTTAACAAGGAACTTGCAAAAACAACTAAAACAAATAAAAAAAACCCATTGGCTGTGAGCTGGAGATAGTCCTGTCAAAAGTTGAGGCCTGGAAAAAATTATTTATTTGTGGGCATTTCTTCCGATTTAAGCTGCTTTGCATTATGGAGATTGCTGTTCTTTGCTTTGTGTTGCGTTCCGTGAAGAGTTGTGGTTTTATTATGATCGTAAGAGTTTGTGAATGTTTATGGGCAGCGTTAGTGCATCATTACACTCTCCTTTTGATTGATTTAATTGTTTATTTCGAACACATAAGGAAAAAAATATAAAATTTTAAAACAAATTCAAAACATACAGAAAAAAAGCAACAACAACAAAAACGTAGAAGTAAAACTTATTTAACCCTGCCCCTTTGTTACCTCTATTATAAATTAAACATAAATAATAATAAATAGCTGCTAATTTACCTATTAAACTACAGATTTTCCCATTGGTTGTGCCTTTGCACCTAACCAGCTAACAAACACAATATTTCCTTGACATAACTCCTCAATCAAGTAACTTCCCAGAACTTCCTTTTTGTACCGTTTTTTAAATTGATTTATATTTGTACATTGCTTCAACCCATCACCCAACCCATTCCATAGATCCACTCCAGCAACTGAGATACACATGCTTTTCCTTTTAGAATGAAGACATTGTTTTTTTAAATTAAATTTTCCTCTTAAATTATATTTTCTTGTTTGTATTTTAAGAACCGACACCAGAACTTAAGTTGGTGGGACGAAAAAAGACTCCTCGTTCCGCTTTACTGTCACACATCTCATAGGCTATACTAACGGATTAAGCCAATGTACACGTGTATTGAGTCTTACACATTGTGGATGTCCGCGATCACCTCTCTCATAAGTAACAATGTGAACAATATAAACTTATATTTAAAACATAAAGCATCACAATCTGATTCCTCCGCTGCAGAAAGACAAGTTGTGCCAACGGGATTATCGAGGTGCAAATGTTATGACCCGGTAATGTTGAGAACAAAACGCAACCACACAGGAGGCAGAGAAGGGGTTAATGTCTTTAAGGCTTTATTTGCCAGAGAGCAAGAAAACTGAAGGGCAGCCACAAGGAGCGCTGGTATCCGAACTGGATATAAAATAAAAAAAAACTCCAACAGGAAACAACACGGCAGGTCCGGGTCACAAGAAGTTATGGGAAGATCAGGCGAAGAGTTGGCTGTTGAACCGGCTCTTCTAGGCAGTGGTGATGATGGGAGGATTGGCTGCAGCTGTGCCGTGCTGTCCTGTGAGCTCGTTAACGACGGGGACGTAGATTGGGCCCAGCTTGTGCAGAGGTGTTCCTGCTAGAGACAGATCTCTCAGCAGTGGGGGAGGGCTGACTGGGAGATGGTGCAGGCAGAGAAGCAGGAGCCGTAACAGAAACCCCCCTCCGACCGGAGCGCCTATCGTTAAGTAACGATAGGCGCTGATTCTGAACGGCCCGTAGAAACCACATGACACTGGGGGATTCAGTCGGGCGGGGTGTACAGACCTTGCAGAATTCCATGGGATTTCATCTTCCCTGTGTTGGCAGGCTGAGGGGAGACCACTTTATATATGTTAAAACAAGAAAAATCTATTGCTGCATCCACGTTGCTGGATCTTGATGACATGTTCTTCCACAACAGAAAAACAAACTTCCTCATTTCCCAGTTGAAGGACCAGAACATGTGAAGTTAGTTTCATGTTGGTCTCTGTGTGGGAAACATCAGAAGAACTTGGTTTTTCTGGTGGTGAGAAGTTATTCTAGTGTCTTGGGTTTTACTTTCTACTCTATTTCTCTCATTGTCTCCTTCTAACCCCTACACACACACACACACACACACACACACACACACACACACATAAAGCCTCAGTTCTTTTGCATCCGCTACCTCTCTTTGAGGGTCTTACGAAATGACGTTGTTGGGCAATTTCGTCAGAATTTATCCCGTGTTGTTTCATTGTCTTTTTGTGTAAATACATTGTTATTCCTTTGAATGAGAGAAGTTGTTTGTGTTTATTTTATACCTATTTGTCACATCATAGATGAAATCATAGCAGGTCCTAGAACTGAACCCTGCGGGACACCATAGCAGACCCTAGAACTGAACCCTGCAGGACACCATAGCAGACCTTCGCCTGTTCTGAAGAAACCTCATGAACATGAACAAACTGGAATCTGTCAGATAGATCTGATCTAAACCAACCTAGAACTGAACCAGTATGGAACTAATCCCTTACCTGAGGTCCAGTAGAACCAGTATGAGGTCCAGTAGAACCAGTATGAACCAGTATGTGACTCTTTTTCAGCCTGGCTACAGCGCTGAACAGAAAACGTGGGTTACTTTTATTATCCTCCATCAACGATAAATAATAAGCTGTTCTAGCTTTTTTATAAACTAACAGATTATCTTTCCTTCACGATAGGAGTCTACAGACTTACAAGAGACCCCTTCCTTTCCATTTTACCCACACTTTGTTTCAACATGCAGATATCTGAATTATACCAGGGAGTTAAGCTCCTCTGGTTGGAAACCCTCCTTTTCAAAGAAGAACTGCATCTACAGCTGAATGCAGCAGATCTACAGTTACTAACAAGGAAATCAACATCTGCAGAGGTCAAACAG
Organism: Cololabis saira; assembly: GCF_033807715.1. NCBI lineage: Eukaryota > Metazoa > Chordata > Actinopteri > Beloniformes > Belonidae > Cololabis > Cololabis saira. The sequence continues at coordinate 50,778,966 of NC_084589.1, forward strand.
AGGTCAAACAGAGGTCACTGGCCTCGACTACGTAACTATTTTCCACTATCGCAAGATGAGCAATGGCCTCATTAAATTTAGCAATAGCTTCATCGGACAAACATCTGATAAAATAATACCTCCTATTTTACACATTAACGTTAACAATGTTGAATTCAAACAGAGAAAGAGAAATCCAGAGAAATCCAACTGTAGTTTTGTTGTGAAAATCGGATAAAATCAGCCGTTGCTCGGCAACCTGCAGGACCGTCCAAGAGTGACAAGCTGAAAAGAACTTCCTCAAGTTAATTCTGGTCATTAGAGAGTCATTAGTGAGAAAGAGGAAGAAGAGGTGAAATGCAGAAATTAAAGATCGTCGGCAGATATAAAGTCTCCTCCTCAGTTCGACGGTCAGAGTCTAAATCATCTCCGTTCAGGTGCCGTCACATATTCAAGAGGAAAATCAGCTCAGTGAAACAGAAGGATGGACATTTGGATCAAACTGACTCTCTGGACGGTTCTGGTGTTTTCAGCAGGTAGGACTGGATCTTCATCTTCTAACGGAGTTCATGAAACACTGATCAACAGATGGGTTTTCTATTTTATTCACAAAAATTCTGATCATCAGTAAAAATATCAAAAACAATAGCAATAACAACAATATCTTTGTTGCACAAAGTAAAAGATTCACTGGATAACAAGGTCTTGTATATTTTATAAAACCCTATGATTGTTCCATATCTGACCTGTTGCATTGGAGTTTGGGGAAATGCTTGTAAAAAATATACTCATTCTGTTTTCATTTTACAAAAAAAAAGCCATAAGAATAATTAGTAGAAAACAATATAGTCATCCTTCAAATCCATTAATCCTTCAGTTAAAACTGTTGAAATTTCTTGAATTAGTGGAAACAGAATTCTGCAAATGATGTGGAAATTAGATCATAATAACATGTTGCCAATCAATATACAGAAAAAGATTGAAAAAAGAGAAAATAAGTATAACTTAAAAGGAACAGAGATTTAGAAAAAAAAAATTCAGGACAAAGTTAATGGAACTTTGTGTTTCTGTAAAAGGTTTCAGTTTATGGAACAATCTGGATACAGAAGCCAAAGAATGCAAATCAAACATTACATTTAAATGAATAATAAAAGCCAGTTTGATGAAGAAATATCATAATAATTGTTAAGTTTGTTGGGTTTTCTTTTTTTTTCTATCTCTCTTTTTAGCACCATTGTCATATTTTTTTTCTTTGAATCAAAAAAGAATACGACTATCTGTGTTTGACGACAGTTAATTTTTGTTATTTATACTTTTGTTGTAGTTTTGGTTTTGTTCTGTTTTTATTTCTTAAATTACGTTTATTAGAAAGTGTTTTTTTTTTAATTGCGTAATTTGTAATTTTTAATTTTCTTTATTATTACATTAATTGAAATTTGATTTCCTAGGAAAAAGGGACAGTTAAAATAAACTTAGTCTTCTTTCTGTTCTCTTTCATTAGACGAAAGACATTTGTTGTAATTATATTGAACTGTTTCGTTTTTCTTTTAATGAATGAAATAAAGAAAGAAACGAAATGAAAATGAAAAATCACTGTGTTGTTTGCAGATGCTCAAGATCCAAGTGTGATTTACCCGTTTACAAGAACATGTGCATTACGAGGATCCACCGTCACCCTCCCCTGCAGCTTCACACCTAGAGAGTCTTTCAGGAAGGACAGAAGAGAAATTCAACTGCAGATCGTTAGAGTCCGCTGGTGTCAGAACCATCTGATCTGTCAACGCACCAACCCGTCTGTGTTTGACAGTAATTCAACAAACAACGACCCTCGTTATCAATACCTGGGAGACAAGAAGGGAAACTGCACTTTACAGATCAGAGACGTTCAGAGGAAAGACGGTACAGGATACGATGGGTCGACACGAGACGGCTCAACGTTTCGCTTCAGGATGGAAGCTGATCATCATGTAGGAGATTTCACTAACACGACTGGAGTGACGGTTACAGTTGTTGGTAAGAACTTGATCCTCAATCTGGTACAAATATTGATCATCAATATGATGAAAACTAATTAACTTTTGTATTTCAGGTCAGATTAAACCGAGAATAAAAGCCTCCAGTAACGAGTCCAGACGAGGTCAAACAGTCTCCCTGCAGTGCACCTCTGTCTGCACCTTCCAAGACCTGAATGTCACCTGGTTCAGAGATGGCCACGCCCTCCCAGAGTCTGGACACGCCCTCCAGCTCGGCCCTCTGACCGCAGGGGATTCTGGGAACTACACCTGCGTTCTGAGCACGGACACGAACACACGGTCTGACCCGTTCAGCCTGCAGGTGGAGGATGGAGATGGAGATGGAGACGGAGACGGAGACGGTGCTGATGGTGGTTAGTCTGAACTTCTCCTTCTTCATTTGGTTTCCAGGAAGCTGCAGATGTCCCACTAACACCAAAACATCATCAGATCATTTGTGATCTGATGGCAGAATCAGACAGATGTGCGTCTCCACTTCATTTTCTTTACTTGTAAGGTCACGGGGAGCCGCTGGAAACATCCAGGGGTTCGTTTCACAACGATGTTCAACAAACTCAGAGTTCAGAAACTCTGGGTTCTCGTTTTCAGAGTTCAGAGTTGGTTCAGTCGAGTCTGAGTTACTGCAATTTAAAAGGCCATCATCAGCGGAGCTCTGATCACCATGGCAACGGAGAGTAAAAGGAAGTGGTCTTCCTATTTCAGTTCGCTGGAACTGAACATATCGGTGCAATAAAAAACACGGCAGTGCAACACGGCTGCTGATGGAGAAAACAGCAGAGTGAGAGAAAGTAAACGAATTAAAGTATATAACTCTTTCGTATAAAGAGATAAAAGATAAATAAATGTAGACGTTCTCAGCAGAACCAGAACAGGATCAACTGGTTTCACTTTAAAAACTCAAAGATTAAACCATTCAGGGAAATATGAGCGAAGCAGAACCGCCTGGTCTCACCAGTAAACCCTAACGCGAGTAGCGCAACTTTAATTATTATTATTATTTTTTTTAATAAGTTTAGACAGAAAGAGCTTAAAGAGAGAGAATGGGAGACGGATCCATTCATCCTGCAGGTTGAGGATGGATTTGGAGATGGAGATGGTGCTGATGGTGGTTAGTCTGAACTTCTCTCGTGTCCTGTCCTCCCCTGAACCCTCCTGTGGGTCGTCTGCATCTAAATCAATACTGGGTTAACTGATCGATATCTGAGCTCCGCTACGTTCCATCAAACCTCAGGTGCTGAGTTTCATTGATTCATCGTCTATGAAGATTCTCACAGGTGTGTGATGTCCCCTGCAGGAAGTCACCTGGTGCTGATTGTCCGCCTGCTTGTGTTCGGTCTGATCACCTTGATCGTCGTCGTGGTTGCATCCGTCGTCATCTGGAGGTAACTTCACCGTCTGATACGAAGTCATTAAAAACAAAGAACAAACGTCTCCAACCTCCCTCCTGTTGTGTTTACAGGACCTGCCGTTGTCATGGCAACAGCAGACAGAACTGAGGAACACCTGGAAGTACAGGTGAGTCGCGTCACGTGACACCTGGAAAAGAACACCTGGACACCTGGACAAAGACAGAGACATCTGGACACCTGGACAACTGGACACAGACACCTGAACACCTGGACATGCAACACCTGGAAAAAGACAGAGACACCTGGACACCTGGGAATAGACACCTGAACACGCAACATCTGGACACCTGGACACCTGGACACGCAACATCTGGACACCTGGACACCTGAACACGCAACACCTGGACATCTGGACACAGACACCTGGACACACGACACCTGGGGCTTCATGAACAAAACGTGCATGGATTTCTACGTGAATCCGTGCGTGGAATTCACATGTTTAAAACTGTGCGTACGCCCAAATCCATGCAGGTTCCTTTGAACATCACAATCAATGTGGATTTGAGCGTATATGCAGGAGCACAACACTCCGCCCTGTCTCCTCCCTCATGTAGATATATTTGAATATGATAATGAGGATAATTATCCATTAAAACCGTTCATCTTAACAAGGAACTTGCAAAAACAAAAAGCAAAAACATCGGCTGTGAGCTCTCAAAAGTTGAGGCCTGGAAAAAATAATTTATTTAGGGGCATTTCTTCCAATTTAAGCTGCTTTGCATTATGGGGATTTCTGTTCTTTGCTGTGTTGCGTTCCGTGAAGAGTTGTGGTTTTATTATGATCGTAAGGGTTTGTGAATGTTTATGGGAAGCGTTAGTGCATCATTACACTCTCCTTTTTTTGTTTTTATTTTAAGAACCCACACCAGAACTTAAGTTAGTGGGACGAAAAAAGGCTCCTCGTTCCGCTTTACTGTCACGCATCTCATAGGCTATACTAACGGATTAAGCCAATGTACACGTGTATTGAGTCTTACACATTGTGGATGTCCGCGGTCACCTTTCTCATAAGTAACAATGTGAACAATATAAACTTATATTTAAAACATAAAGCATCACAATCTGATTCCTCCGCTGCAGAAAGACAAGTTGTGCCAACGGGATTATCGAGGTGCAAATGTTATGACCCGGTAATGTTGAGAACCAAACGCAACCACACAGGAGGCAGAGAAGGTGTTAATGTCTTTAAGGCTTTATTTGCCAAAGAGTGAGAAAACTGAAGGGCAGCCACAAGGAGCGCTGGTATCCGAACTGGATAAAAAAAAAAAAAACTCCAACAGGAAACAGCACGGAAGGTCCGGGTCACAAGAAGTTATGGGAAGATCTGGCAAAGAGTTGGCTGTTGAACCGGCTCTTCTAGGCAGTGGTGATGATGGGAGGATTGGCTGCAGCTGTGCCGTGCTGTCCTGTGAGCTTGTTAATGACGGGGACGTAGATTGGGTCCAGCTTGTGCAGAGGTGTTCCTGCTAGAGACAGATCTCTCAGGAGTGGGGGAGGGCTGACTGGGAGATGGTGCAGGCAGAGAAGGAGGAGCTGTAACAGAAACCCCCCTCCGACAGGAGCCACCTGACGACCTGCCCAGCGCGTCCGGATGGGCCTGATAGAAGTCTCCTAGGAGCCCTGGATCCATGATGAGAGCCCGGGAGACCCAGCTGCGCTCCTCGGGTCCGTACCCCTCCCAGTCGACCAAGTACTGGTAGCCACGTCCCCGACGCCACACCCGCAGCAGCCGCCGAACTGCCCATTGTGGATGCCCGTCAACCATCTGTGGTGGGGGGGGAGCAGGGAGAGGTGGTGACAGAGGAGACACAGGGCACGGTTTTACCTCGGACACGTGGAAGACCGGGTGAATCCACTGCATGGAGGAGGGTAGACGGAGGCGTACGGCAGCTGGGTTGGTGATGTCCACAATAGGGTAGGGACCCAGGAACCGAGGTGCCAGCTTCTTGGACTCCACCTGCAGCGGGAGGTCAGCGGATGAAAGCCAAACCTGCTGGCCCACCTTGTAGTTAGAGTACGCTGGCGGTTGGCTCCCTTGCAGGCACGGGTGTTGGCTCTCTTCAGAGCAATCAGAACCGTCCTCCATTACCGGCGACATCGGCGGAAGTGAGCCTGGACGGAAGGGACTGTGACCTCAGACTCCTGGAGAGGAAACAGTAGAGGCTGGTAGCCCAGGGTTCCCTCGAAGGGAGAGAGGCTGGTGGAAGCATTCACCTGGGCATTCAGAGAGTTCTCCACCCATGGCAGATTCCTACTCCAGAAGGAGCGTAACCATCTAGCTGTTCACCAAGGAGCGTAACCATCCAGCTGTTCACCAAGAAGGGTAACCATCCAGCTGTTCATAAGGAGCGTAACCATCCAGCTGTTCATCTGCGGAATGTAACCTTCCAGCTGTTCACCAAGGAACGCTGACCTGCCAGACCAAACCACCCTTCTCTTTAACTACAGAGATCCTCATAAGAGGCTGTTTTCTGAACACATTTTACAAGTTTAGTTTTACATTGTGAGCCGAACCGTTGATCCCGTCACAACTGGGTTTATTAGCTTAAGTGTATTTGTTTATTTTATCGTTTGTCTACTGCTGCATCCACGTTGCTGGATCTTGATGACGTGTTCTTCCACAACAGAAAACGAACTTCCTCATTTCCCAGTTGAAGGACCAAAACATGTGAAGTTAGTTTTACATTGGTCTCTGTGTGGGAAACATCAGAAGAACTTGGTTTTTCTGGTGGTGAGAAGTTATTCTAGTGTCTTTGGTTTTACCTTCTACTCTATTTCTCTCATCCTCTCCTACTAACCCCTACACACACACACACACACGCACACACACACACACACACACACACACACACACACACACACACACACACACACACACACACACACACACACACACACACACACACACACACTTGTATCTTGGCCATAAAGCCTCTGAGCTCTTTTGCATCCGCTACCTCTCTTTGAGGTCTTACGACATGACATTGTTGGCCAATTTCCTTTTGGTCCACGTTACGTGGCGTCCTGACACACACACACACACACACACACACACACACACACACACACACACACACACACACACACACACACACACACACACACACACACGCACACACACACACAAGTTTGTGTTTAATGTTTAGTTAGTTGTTGTTTATGTGTAGTTTAGGCATCATAAGTGTTGTTTCATTATCTATTAACACTTGTGTAAATAAATTCTGATTCCTGTGAATGAGAGAAGTTGTTTGTGTTTATTTTATACATATTTGTCACACCATAAAGGACACCGTAGCAGACCCTAGAACTGAACCTTGCAGGACACCATAGCAGACCTTCGCCTATTCTGAAGAAACCTTGTGAACATGAACAAACTGGAATCTGTCAGATAGATCTGATCTAAACCAATCTAGAGCTGAACCAGTATGGAACTAATCCCTGATCTGAGGTCCAGTAGAACCAGTATGAGGTCCAGTAGAACCAGTATGAGGTCCAGTAGAACCAGTATGAACCAGTATGTGACTCTTTTTCAGCCTGGCTACAGCGCTGAACAGAAAACGTGGGTTACTTTTATTATCCTCCATCAACGATGAATAATAAGCTGTTCCAGCTTTTTTATATACTAACAGATCATCTTTCCTTCACGATAGGAGTCTACAGACTTACAAGAGACCCCTTCCTTTCCATTTTACCCACACTTTGTTTCAACACGCGGATATCTGAATTATACCAGGGAGTTAAGCTCCTGTGGTTGGAAACCCTCCTTTTCAAAGGAGCAACTGCATCTAAAGCTGAATGCAACAGATCTGCAGTTACTAACAAGGAAATCAACATCTGCAGAGGTCAAACAGAGGTCACCACCCTCAACTGCTTCACTGTGGTAAGATGAGCGATGGCTTCCCTGAATTTAGCTTGATCGGAAAAAACATCTGCTAAAATAAAACCTCCTATTTTACACATTAACGTCAACAATTCAAACAGAGAAAGAGAAATCCAGAGAAATCCAACTGTAGTTTTGTTGTGAAAATCAGATAAAATCAGCCGTTGCTCGGCAACCTGCAGGACTTTCCTACGTGAGGAGCTGAAAAGAACTTCCTCAAATTAATTCTGGTCAAGAGTCATTATTCAATCAACCTTTATTTGAATTTGAAGAAATCATTGAGAGCAAGCCCTTATTTACAATGATGCCGAATGTACAATAATCATATAAAAAGAATAATACAATAAAAATAAAAGAGAAAAATTAAAAACAATTACAAACATGAGTAAAATGGTCAGCAATCAAGGATTTGAATTGACCAAGCTGCACAAACGTTTCCAACTTTGCATGTTGCAAAATGTTCCAACTGTGAGCCGCGCAGTAGCTAAATGCAGTTTTTCCAAATTCAGTCCGTGGACGTGAAACTTCCAGCATAAGAAAATCAGAGGAGCGGGTTGAGTATCTACGATTATGCCACCTCAGTAAGGAGCTAAGGTAATGAGGAAGCCTTCCAATTAGGGCTTTATAAACAAAGAGAAACCAATGCCTATCACGTCTGACAGAAAGGGGATATCCTCTTTCTCATCAGTGAGAAAGAGGAAGAAGAGGTGAAATGCAGAAATTAAAGATCGTCGGCAGATATAAAGTCTCCTCCTCAGTTTGACGGTCAGAGTCTAAATCATCTCCGTTCAGGTGCCGTCACATATTCAAGAGGAAAATCAGCCCAGTGAAACAGAAGGATGGACATTTGGATCAAACTGACTCTCTGGACGGTTCTGGTGTTTTCAGCAGGTAGGACTGGATCTTCATCTTCTAACGGAGTTCATGAAACACTGACCAACAGATGGGTTTTCTATTTTATTCACAAAAATTCTGATCATCAGTAAAAATATCAAAAACAATAACAATAACAACAATATCTCTGTTACACAAAGTAAAAGATTAACTGGATAACAAGGTCTTGTATATTTTATATAACACTATGATTGTTCCATATCTGACCTGTTGTATTGAAGTTTGGGGAAATGCTTGCAAAAAATATACTTAGTCTGTTTTAATTTTACAAAAGTAGCCATAAGAATAACTAATAGAAAACAATATAGTCATCCTTCAAATCCATTAATCCTTCAGTTAAAACTGTTGAAATGTCTTGAATTAGTGGAACACAGAATTCTGCAAATTATGTGGAAAGATCATAAGAAAATGTTGCCAATCAATGTACAGAAAAAAATTGAAAAAAGAGAAAATAAGTATAACTTAAAAGGAACAGAGATCTTTAAAAAAAAAAACTAAATTCAGGACAAAACTAATGGAACGTTGTGTTTCTGTAAAAGTTTATGGAACAATCTGGATACAGAAGCCAAAGAATGCAAATCAAACATTACATTTAAAAGAATAATAAAAGCCAGTTTGATGAAGAAATATCATGATAATTGTTAAGTTAGGTGGGTTTTCTTTTTTTCTCTGACTATCTGTGTTTGACGACAGCTATTTTGTGTTATTTATAACTTTGTTGTAATTTTGTTTTTGTTTTTTTGTTTTTTTAAATTACGTTTATTGGAAAGTGTTTTTTTAAATTGCGTAATTTGTAATTTGTTTTTTTTTTTTATTATTATTACATTAATTGAAATTTGATTTCCTAGGAAAAAGGGACAGTTAAAATAAACTTAGTCTTCTTTCTGTTCCCTTTCATTAGATGAAAGACATGTGTTGTAATTATATTGAACTGTTTCGTTTTTCTTTTAATGAATGAAATAAAGAAATAAATAAAATGAAAATGAAAAGTCACTGTGTTGTTTGCAGGTGCTCAAGATCCAAGTGTGATATACCCGTTTACAAGAACATGTGCAGTACGAGGATCCACCGTCACCCTCCCCTGCAGCTTCACACCTTTAGAGTCTTTAGAGATAGGCGAAATAGAAATTCAACTGCGGATCGTTAGAGTCCTCTGGTGTCAGAACAGTCTGCGGTGTAAAAACGTCCCGCTTGTGTTTGATAGTAATTCAACAAACAATGACCCTCGTTACCGATACCTGGGAGACCTGAAGGGAAACTGTACTTTACAGATCAGAGACGTTCAGAGGAAAGACGGTACAGGACCAGGCGGGTCACAAGACGACTCAACGTTTCGGTTCAGGATGGAAGCTGATCATCCTGTAGGACATTTCAATAATTTTGTCGGAGTGACTGTTACAGTTGTTGGTAAGAACAACATCCTCAATACAAATATTGATCATCAATTTGATGAAAACTAATTCACTTTTGTATTTCAGCTTGGATTAAACCGAGAATAAAAGCCTCCAGTAACGAGTCCAGACATGGTCAATCAGTCTCTCTGCAGTGCACCTCAGTCTGCACCTTCCAAGACCTGGAGGTCACCTGGTTCAGAGATGGCCACGCCCTCCCAGAGTCTGGACACGCCCTCCAGCTCGGCCCTCTGACCGCAGGGGATTCTGGGAACTACACCTGCGCTCTGAAGAACAACACGAAGACACAGTCTGATCTGTTCAGGCTGCAGGTGGAGGACGGAGGCGGAGACGGAGATGGAGACGGAGACGGTGCTGATGGTGGTTAGTCTGAACTTCTCCTTATTCATTTGGTTTCCAGGAAGCTGCATACGTCCCACTAACGCCAAAACATCATCAGATCATTTGTGATCTGATGGCAGAATCAGACAGATGTGCGTCTCCACTTCATTATCTTTACTTGTAAGGTCACGGGGAGCCGCTGGAAACATCCAGGGGTTCGTTTCACAACGATGTTCAACAAACTCAGAGTTCAGAAACTCTGGGTTCTTGGTTTCAGAAAGGGAGTTCAGAGTTGGTTCAGTCGACTCTCAGTTACTGCGACTTAAAAGGCCATTATCAGCTGAGCTCTGATACCGGGGATCGCCATGGCAACGGAGAGTAAAAGGAAGTGATCTTCCTATTTCAGTTCGCTGGAACTGAACATATCGGTGCAATAAAAAACACGGCAGTGCAACACGGCTGCTGAAGAGAAAACAGCAGAGCGAGAGAAAGTAGACCAATTAAAATATTTCACAACTCTTTTGTATAAAGAGATAAAAGATAAATAAATGTGGACATTCTCAGCAGAACCGGAACAGGATCAACTGGTTTCCCTTTAAAAACTCAAAGATTAAACCATCAGGGAAATATGAGCGAAGCAGAACCGCCTGGTCTCACCAGTAAACCCTAACGCGAGTAGCGCAACTTTAATTATTATTATTATTTTTTTAACCTGCCACTCTGACTATGTTACGTTAGGTACTCATGTGACGTATCTTTGGAAAGCTAAGATTCTTGTAATTCCACCGATGCAAACCAATTCAGGATATAATCGTAGCAGTTGGTACAAATCAACACCACAAACAAACATTAACGCAACTGACGCACCTCACCAATGAAGCCTAATAGTACTCGTCCGATCAAAAATATTCCCACATAAATGGTCTGGTTACATTCAAAAAGGTCCAGTCGATTCAATGCAGTAAAGTATTTAGGCCAAAATAAATTATTATACCAGTAAATATCCACAAACAGCCGCTGCATCATTTGAAATTAGTCGCTCAATGTCCCACATTTTCAACTATTATTCGCTGTAACTCCGCTTTACACGTCTTCACAACAGATATATTGGTCTCAAAATGGAGTCTGTACGGTGTCCCTTTGATTGACACCTCATTTGACCCTATCGGAGCTTCCCTCTCCCCTCTACAGCCTACAATAGCTAATGAGCGCCTGTATGGAAACAAAGCCCATACCCCCTTTTGTCATGAAAGAAATGAGCCAATTGGAACCATTGTGCTGATGACTGGCACATTGTATAACCAACTAGACACAAAGTTCCCTGGAAATTTTGAAGTTCCACGGGACTAATGCCGGATGATTGCGATTTTGATGACATTTCCTATATCAAACCATTCCAAAGTTATTGCAGAAAATAGGAACTATCACATATCGACCAAACAGAAGAGAGGGTGGGGCTAATTTGCACCAATTAAGGTGAAGGACTTAATACCGAGTCCGATGACACCACCCACGACTCTCTATGTCAAACCATTCAAAAGTTATTGGACTATCACATATCGACCAATCAGAAGAAGGGGCGGGGCTAATTTGCACCAATGAAGGTCAAGGACTCAATACCGAGTCCAACGACACCACTGACGACTCTCTATGTCAAACCATTCAAATGTTATAGCATTTACTGGGGATTATTTACTCTCTGTGTGTGTGTGTGTGTGTGTGTGTGTGTGTGTGTGTGTGTGTGTGTGTGTGTGTGTGTGTGTGTGTGTGTGTGTGTGTGTGTGTGTGTGTGTGTGTGTGTGTGTGTGTGTGTGTGTTCATTACTAAAGAGAAAAAATGAAAAAAGGTTCAGTACTATAGAGAGGGGGGGGGGGGTGACTCAGCACACAGAACCTTCCGGTTAACCTTGATTTTGGCTTCTGACAAGGTCTCAAATCACTCCGATTTGTGATCAAACCGTAGCTCGTAGCAGGAAAACGGAAACATTGTGAGAGACACGGAAGCCGGCAGATTCTGACAATCTTAATTTTATTCAGATATTCCTTAAAATGAGTGAGTAAGCTCAGTGCGAAGACAAAGTGAGATTATTTTGAAGAAAACTTTTGATTACATTACAGTAAATGGGGACCGAGTCAGGTATTGGCGCCTCTCTAGCTCCCCACTCCCTTTTACATTTTGTGCATACCCCGCCTGTCAAAGTCACATTTTATGAATGCTAACACCTATGTTTACATTCTGACCAAAAATTATTTGTCTCCTTTTTACGGTTTGGCCGTGAGCTCGAGTTACAAGTAAAAATTTGGGTTATTTTTTGCTGTTTCTCACACTCTACCAACTGAATTCCACACTCTAGATTTGACGAAAAAGTGATTTCCAGTCCTCGCTTGTGTGCTCATATTTTGAAAAGTGTACATCTTAGGAAAAAACGGTTTGGTGTTTTGGGGAGAAGAGAAGTTTTCCTCCGTTTTGAAGTTTTAATGATATTTCTACGTGCAGGTATGACAAAGCTAGGTGACTCCGAAAAAATTTTAAATTTGGCTTTTTTTTACCTCCTCCCATCCACAGTGTTACATTCCGCGCTACACACATACATGGGAAAATCTTCCCATTAGTTTGGAAATTTGGAAATGTTTTTTCACTTGGTGCGAAAACTATTTGTGCGATCGCTCTAAAGATTCACAGGACTGTAGTTAAATTCAGGGCCTACAACTTTCTAAATCGGTTCAGAATTTTTCGAGTAACGGTGTGCGAGTGGGAGGCCCCAAAGTTCTCCCAATGCGTTCCAGATGGCCGGAAAAGCGCACGTTTTCGCACGTTCCGCAAAAACGTGCGCACCAATCGCTAATAAAAGTCATACCACTGGCTGCGCCAGAGGCACTCCTCCTCCATTGCTATGGCATAGCTATGGAGGAGGAGTGCCTTGTGGCACAGCCGTGGCACTAATGAAATAAAGTGAATTTAAAGTAAAGTGAATTTACTTGCAGCGAATGAAACGTGCGTCCGTGTTTTGACTCTTTTATATGCAAAGTATTCAGTAACTTTTTTCTGCAATATTTATAGTGAATATGGGATAGGATACCTCTAAGTGTCAGCTTTCATTAGAGGCCAGAATTATGACTGTACGTTGAAAGGTTCAAGAGTTATGCCCATGGTTATCCTAGTGTCCTTTTGGCGTCTCCAAATGGCTATTTTTGAAAAGGTCTAGACACAAAAAACATGTTTAAAATACTCATTTTTTGTGGTATTATCAAATTTGAACTTGCACTAGATAAGGCTTCATGCTGTGGTGCCATTGTGTTTTCCAGCTAATAAGTTACAGCTACACTCATCTGCAGACATCTGATTATTTCCGGCGGAAATATAACCCTTCTATTTCAGTGTGTTCAGACTTAGATTACTCAATGCCAGTAGCACTTACAGTGATTCTGACAGTTGTGCGAAAAACGTCAGAGTGTAACCTTTCACAAGAGACCAAAACCATCCGTGTACTTCAAAAGGTTCAAGAACAGCTTTTAATTTACTTTGTGTATACCTTGGATAGGCGTTTTAGGCGTATTTTACAGGAGTGGTAAGTTTAGACAAGAAGAGGTTAAAGAGAGAGATTGAGGGACAGATCCGTTCAGCCTGCAAGTGGAGGATGGACACGGTCCTGAACTTCTCCTCTCGTGTCCTGTCCTCTCCTGAACCCTCCTGTGGGTCGTCTGCATCTAAATCAATACTGGGTTAACTGATCGATATCTGAGCTCTGCTACGTTCCATCAAACCTCAGGTGCTGAGTTTCATTGATTCATCGTCTATGAAGATTCTCACAGGTGTGTGATCTCTCCTGCAGGAAGTCACCTGGTGCTGATTGTCCGCCTGCTTGTGTTCGGTCTGATCACCTTGATCGTCGTCGCGGTTGCATCCGTCGTCATCTGGAGGTAACTTCACCGTCTGATATGAAGTCGTTAAAAACAAAGAACAAACGTCTCCAACTTCCCTCCTGTTGTGTTTACAGGACCTGCCGTTGTCATGGCAACAGCAGAGAGAACTGAGGAACACCTGGAAGTACAGGTGAGTCACGTCACGTGACACCTGGACACAGATACCTGGACACAGACAACTGGACACCTGGACACCTGGAAAAAGACAGAGACACCTGGACACCTGGGAATAGACACCTGAACACGCAACATCTGGACACCTGGACTCCTGGATACAGACACCTGGACGCGCAACATCTGGACACAGACACCAGGGGCCTCATGAACAAAACGTGCGTGGATTTCAATGTGAATCCGTGAGTGGAATTTTTGGGTAAAATCCTTTTTTGAAATTGAAATTGAAATTGAATTTTTGAAATTCAATGTTCAAAACTGTGCGTCTCATGTAGATATATTTGAATATGATAATGAGGATAATTATCCATTAAAACCGCTCATCTTAACAAGGAACTTGCAAAAACAACTAAAATTAAAGCTGCAAGCAGCGATGAACGGGCCCTCGCACTCACGGCCACCGCCCCCATAAGCATATCAGAAATGACACCACCCACAACTTCCTATGTTAAACCATTCAAAAGTTATAGCAGAAAAAAGGGACAACCAATCAGAAGAAGAGCGGGGCTAATTCAGGCCAAAGAAGGTCAAGGACTCAATACAGCGTCCAATGACGCCACCCACGACTCTTTATGTCAAACCTTTCCAAAGTTATGGCAGAGAAAAGTATTCTAGGGGGCGCTGTTGAGCCGTTAGGCCACGCCCATTAATGCAAACCATGAAATATCAAATTTATCGCCAGGCCTGGCTTGCATGCAAAATTTGGTGACTTTTGGAGAACTATCAAATATGGACCAATCAGATGAAGGGGAGGCGCGCTTTTTGGCATCTAGCGTCGTCACGGTAACACTTTTGAAAGAGAAAAGTAATGCGCATAGTCGCAAGATGGAGACGCACATTTTGATGTATAACACACCTGGGTGCACGTTACGGTTCGGCCCGTATTAATTGCCGAAGGAATGGCATAAATTGCGCCAAATTTACACAATTATTTCAAAATGGCTGACTTCCTGTTCGGTTTCGGCCATGGCGCCAAGAGACTTTTCTTTAAGTTGCGACATGATACAGGTGTGTACCGATTTTTGTGCATGTACGGCAAACCGTATTATGGGGCTTGAGGCACAAAGTTTTCCGGGGGGCGCTGTTGAGCCATTTTGCCACGCCCATTAATACAAACCATGAAATATCAAATTTATCGCCAGGCCTGCCTTGCATGCAAAATTTGGTGACTTTTGGGGAACTATCAAATATGGACCAATCAGATGAAGGGTGCCGCGCTTTTTGGTGTCTAGCGTCGCCACGGTAACACTTTTGAAAGAGAAAAGTAATGCGCGTAGTCGCAGGATGGAGACGCACATTTTGATGTATAACACATCTGGGTTCACGATACGGTTCGGGCCGTATTAATTCTCGAAGGAATGGCATATATTGCTCCAAAATTACGTGATTAATTAAGAATGTTCAAAATGGCCGTCTTCCTGTTCGGTTTCGGCCATGGCGCCAAGAGACTTTTCTTTAAGTAGCGACATGATAAAGATGTGTACCGATTTTCGTTCATGTACGTCAAACCGTATTATGGGGCTTGAGGCGCAAAGTTTTTTCTATCGGAACCAATCAGATGAAGGGTGGGCGTGCTTTTTGGCGTCTAGCGTCGCCACGGTTATGCTTTTGAAAGAGAAAAGTAATGCGTGGTGTCAGAGGATGGAGACGCACATTTTGATGTATAACACACCTGGGTGCACGTTACGGTTCGGGCCGTATTAACTGCCGAAGGAATGGCATAAATTTCGCCAAAATGACACGGCAAATTCAAAATGGCCGACATCCTGTTCGGTTTCGGGCATGACCCCAAGAGACTTTTCTTTAAGTTGTCCCATGATACAGGTGTGTACCGATTTTCGTGCATGTACGTCAAACCGTATCGTGGGGCTTGAGGCACAAAGTTTTCAAGGGGGCGCTGTTGAGCCATTTTGCCACGCCCATTAATGCAAACCATTAAATATCAAATTTTTCGCCAGGCCTGACTTGCATGCAAAATTTGGTGACTTTTTGGGCACGTTTAGGGGGGCAAAAAGGCCTTCCTTTCGTCAGAAAAATAACGCGAAGAATTCCTACAGATACAATAGGGCCTTCGCACTGAAGGTGCTCGGGCCCTAACAAATACAAAAAAACATCGGCTGTGAGCTGGAGACACTCCTGTCAAAAGTTGAGGCCTGGAAAAAATAATTTATTTGTGGGCATTTCTTCCGATTTAAGCTGCGTTGCATTATGGAGATTGCTGTTGTTTGCTTTGTGTTGCGTTCCGTGAAGAGTTGTGGTTTTATTATGATCGTAAGGGTTTGTGAATGTTTATGGGCAGCGTTAGTGCATCATTACACTCTCATTTTGATTGATTTAATTGTTTATTTCGAACACATAAGGAAAAAAATATAACATTTTAAAACAAATTCAAAACATACAGAAAAAAAGCAACAACAACAAAAACGTAGAAGTAAAACTTATTTAACCCTGCCCCTTTGTTACCTCTATTATAAATTAAACATAAATAATAATAAATAGCTGCTAATTTACCTATTAGGCTACAGATTTTCCCATTGGTTGTGCCTTTGCACCTAACCAGCTAACAAACACAATCTTTCCTTAACATAACTCCTCAATCAAATAACTTCCCAGAACTTCCTTTTTGTACCGTTTTTTAAATTGATTTATATTTGTACATTGCTTCAACCATCACCCAACCCATTCCATAGATCCAACAACTGAGATACACATGCTTTTCCTTTTAGAATGAAGACATTGTTTTTTTAAAGTCAATTTTCCTCTTAAATTATATTTTATTGTTTGTATTTTAAGAACCGACACCAGAACTTAAGTTGGTGGGACGAAAAAAGACTCCTCGTTCCGCTTTATTGTCACACGTTTTGAGTCTTACACATTGTGGATGTCCGCGATCACCTCTCTCATAAGTAACAATGTGAACAATATAAACTTATATTTAAAACATAAAGCATCACAATCTGATTCCTCCGCTGCAGAAAGACAAGTTGTGCCAACGGGATTATCGAGGTGCAAATGTTATGACCCGGTAATGTTGAGAACCAAACGCAACCACACAGGAGGCAGAGAAGGGGTTAATGTCTTTAAGGCTTTATTTGCCAAAGAGTGAGAAAACTGAAGGGCAGCCACAAGGAGAGCTGGTATCCGAACTGGATAAAAAAACAACAAAAACTCCAACAGGAAACAGCACGGCAGGTCCGGGTCACAAGAAGTTATGGGAAGATCTGGCGAAGAGTTGGCTGTTGAACCGGCTCTTCTAGGCAGTGGTGATGATGGGAGGATTGTCTGCAGCTGTGCCGTGCTGTCCTGTCAGCTCGTTAACGACGGGGACGTAGATTGGGTCCAGCTTGTGCAGAGGTGTTCCTGCTAGAGGCAGATCTCTCAGCAGTGGGGGAGGGGTGACTGGGAGATGGTGCAGGCAGAGAAGCAGGAGCCGTAACAGGACCCCCCCTCTGACGGGAGCCACCTGACGACCTGCCCAGCGCGTCGGGATGGGCCTGATAGAAGTCTCCTAGGAGCCCTGGATCCATGATGAGGGCCCGGGAAACCCAGCTGCGCTCCTCGGGTCCGTACCCCTCCCAGTCGACCAAGTACTGGTAGCCACGTCCCCGACGCCACACCGTGGGGGGGGAGCAGGGAGAGGCGGTGACAGAGGAGACACAGAGCACGGTTTTACCTCGGACACGTGGAAGACTGGGTGAATCCACTGCATGGAGGAGGGTAGACGGAGGATGGAAACGGAGACGGACCTATGGAAATCAGCGCCTATCGTTAAGTAACGATAGGCGCTGATTCTGAACGGCTCGTAGAAACCACATGACACTGGGGGATTCAGTCGGGCGGGGTGTACAGACCTTGCAGAATTCCATGGGATTTCATCTTCCCTGTGTTGGCAGGCTGAGGGGAGACCACTTTATGTTAAAACAAGAAAAAACATGTTTTTCATAATAGGTCCCCTTTAAGTGTGTTTGTTTATTTTATTGTTTGTCTACTGCTGCATCCACGTTGCTGGATCTTGATGACGTGTTCTTCCACAACAGAAAACAAACTTCCTCATTTCCCAGTTGAAGGACCAGAACATGTGAAGTTAGTTTCACATTGGTCTCTGTGTGGGAAACATAAGAAGAACTTGGTTTTTCTGGTGGTGAGAAGTTATTCTAGTGTCTTGGGTTTTACTTTCTACTCTATTTCTCTCATCCTCTCCTACTAACCCCTACACACACACACACACACACACACACACACACACACACACACACACACACACACACACACACACACACACACATAAAGCCTCAGTTCTTTTGCATCCGCTACCTCTCTTTAAGGGTCTTACGAAATGACGTTGTTGGGCAATTTCGTCAGAATTTATCCCAAGTGTTGTTTCATTGTCTTTTTGTGTAAATACATTGTTATTCCTTTGAATGAGAGAAGTTGTTTGTGTTTATTTTATACCTATTTGTCACATCATAGATGAAATCATAGCAGGTCCTAGAACTGAACCCTGAGGGACACCATAGCAGACCTTCGCCTGTTCTGAAGAAACCTCGTGAACATGAACAAACGGGAATCTGTCAGATAGATCTGATCTAAACCAACCTAGAACTGAACCAGTATGGACACTAATCCCTTATCTGAGGTCCAGTAGAACCAGTATGGACACTAATCCCTGATCTGAGCTCCAGTAGAACCAGTATGAACCAGTATGTGACTCTTTGTCAGCCTGGCTACAGCGCTGAACAGAAAACGTGGGTTACTTTTGTTATCCTCCATCAACGATGAATAATAAGCTGTTCCAGCTTTTTTATATACTAACAGATTATCTTTCTATTCACGATAAGAGTCTACAGACTTACAACAGTACCACTTCCTTTCCATTTTACCCACACTTTGTTTCAACATGCAGATATCTGAATTATACCAGGGAGTTAAGCTCCTCTGGTTGGAAACCCTCCTTTTCAAAGAAGAACTGCATCTACAGCTGAATGCAGCAGATCTACAGTTACTAACAAGGAAATCAACATCTGCAGAGGTCAAACAGAGGTCAAACAGAGGTCACTGGCCTCGACTACGTAACTATTTTCCACTATCGCAAGATGAGCAATGGCCTCACTAAATTTAGCAATAGCTTCATCGGACAAACATCTGATAAAATAATACCTCCTATTTTACACATTAACGTTAACAATGTTGAATTCAAACAGAGAAAGAGAAATCCAGAGAAATCCAACTGTAGTTTTGTTGTGAAAATCAGATAAAATCAGCCGTTGCTCGGCAACCTGCAGGACTTTCCTACGTGAGAAGCTGAAAAGAACTTCCTCAAGTTAATTCTGGTCATTAGAGAGTCATTAGTGAGAAAGAGGAAGAAGAGATGAAATGCAGAAATTAAAGATCATCGGCAGATATAAAGTCTCCTCCTCAGTTTGACGGTCAGAGTCTAAATCATCTCCGTTCAGGTGCCGTCACATATTCAAGAGGAAAATCAGCTCAGTGAAACAGAAGGATGGACATTTGGATCAAACTGACTCTCTGGACGGTCCTGGTGTTTTCAGCAGGTAGGACTGGATCTTCATCTTCTAACGGAGTTCATGAAACACCGACCAACAGATGGGTTTTCTATTTTATTCACAAAAATTCTGATCATCAGTAAAAATATCAAAAACAATATCTCTGTTACACAAAGTAAAAGATTCACTGGATAACAAGGTCTTGTATATTTTATATAACACTATGATTTTTCCATATCTGACCTGTTGCATTGAAGTTTGCACTGAAAACAATATAGTCATCCTTCAAATCCATTATTCTTCAGTTAAAACTGTTGAAATTTCTTGAATAAGTGGAACACAGAATTCTGCAAATTATGTGGAAAGATCTTAAGAACATTTTGCCAATCAATATACAGAAAAAGATTGAAAAAAGAGAACATAAGTACAACTTAAAAGGAACAGAGATCTTTAAAAAAAAACAAAATTCAGGACAAAATGAATGGAACGGATCACTGGATAACAAGGTCTTGTATATTTTATAAAACCCTATGATTGTTCCATATCTGACCTGTTGCAATGAAGTTTGGGGAAATGCTTGTAAAAAATATACTCAGTCTGTTTTCATTTTACAAAAAAAAAGCCATAAGAATAATTAGTAGAAAACAATATAGTCATCCTTCAAATCCATTAATCCTTCAGTTAAAACTGTTGAAATTTCTTCAATTAGTGGAAACAGAATTCTGCAAATGATGTGGAAATTAGCTCATAATAACATGTTGCCAATCAATATACAGAAAAAGATTGAAAAAAGAGAAAATAAGTATAACTTAAAAGGAACAGAGATTAAAAAAAAAAAAATTCAGGACAAAATTAATGGAACGTTGTGTTTCTGTAAAAGGTTTCAGTTTATGGAACAATCTGGATACAGAAGCCAAAGAATGCAAATCAAACATTACATTTAAATGAATAATAAAAGCCAGTTTGATGAAGAAATATCATAATAATTGTTAAGTTAGTTGGGTTTTCTTTTTTTTCTATCTCTCTTTTTAGCACCATTGTCATATTTTTTTTCTTTGAATCAAAAAAGAATACGACTATCTGTGTTTGACGACAGTTATTTTTTGTTATTTATACTTTTGTTGTAGTTTTGGTTTTGTTCTGTTTTTATTTCTTAAATTACGTTTATTAGAAAGTGTTTTTTTTTTAATTGCGTAATTTGTAATTTTTAGTTTTCTTTATTATTACATTAATTGAAATTTGATTTCCTAGGAAAAAGGGACAGTTAAAATAAACTTAGTCTTCTTTCTCTTCCCTTTCATTAGACGAAAGACATTTGTTGTAATTATATTGAACTGTTTTGTTTTTCTTTTAATGAATGAAATAAAGAAAGAAACAAAATGAAAATGAAAAATCACCGTGTTGTTTGCAGGTGCTCAAGAGGCTCAAGGTCCAAGTGTGATTTACCAGTTTACAGAAACGTGTGCATTACGAGGATCCACCGTCACCCTCCCCTGCAGCTTCACACCTAGAGAGTCTTTCAATAGAGGAGGAAGAAAAATTCAACTGCGGATCGTTAGAGTTCGCTGGTGTAAGAACTATTTGTTCTGTCAGGACATCACCCCGTCTGTGTTTGATAGTAATTCACCAAACAACGACCCTCGTTATCAATACCTGGGAGACATGAAGGGAAACTGCACTTTACAGATCAGAGACGTTCAGAGGAAAGACGGTACAGGACCAGGCGGGTTGATACGAGACGGCTCAACGTTTCGCTTCAGGATGGAAGCTGATGATGAGAAGGGACATTTCACTAACAGGACCGGAGTGACGGTTACAGTTGTTGGTAAGAACTTGATCCTCAATCTGGTACAAATATTGATCATCAATATGATGAAAACTAATTAACTTTTGTATTTCAGATTGGATTCCACTGAGAATAAAAACCTCCAGTAACGAGTCTAGACGAGGTCAATCAGTCTCTCTGCAGTGCACCTCTTCACCCTGCACCTTCCAAGACCTGGGGGTCACCTGGTTCAGAGATGACCACGTCCTCCCAGAGTCTGGACACGCCCTCCAGCTCGGCCCTCTGACCGCAGGGGATTCTGGGAACTACACCTGCAATCTGAAGAACAACATGGACACACGGTCGGATCCGTTCAGCCTGCAGGTGGAGGACGGAGACGGAGACGGAGACGGAGACGGTGCTGATGGTGGTTAGTCTGAACTTCTCCTTCTTCATTTGGTTTCCAGGAAGCTGCAGACGTCCCACTAACACCAAAACATCATCAGATCATTTGTGATCTGATGGCAGAATCAGACAGATGTGCGTCTCCACTTCATTTTCTTTACTTGTAAGGTCACGGGGAGCCGCTGGAAACATCCAGGGGTTCGTTTCACAACGATGTTCAACAAACTCAGAGTTCAAAAACTCTGGGTTCTCGTTTTCAGAGTTCAGAGTTGGTTCAGTCGACTCTGAGTTACTGCAATTTAAAAGGCCATCATCAGCGGAGCTCTGATCACCATGGCAACGGAGAGTAAACGGAAGTGGTCTTCCTATTTCAGTTCGCTGGAACTGAACATATCGGTGCAATAAAAAACACGGCAGTGCAACACGGCTGCTGATGGAGAAAACAACAGAGCGAGTCAAAGTAGACGAATTAAAATATATAACTCTTTCGTATAAAGAAATAAAAGATAAATAAATGTAGACGTTCTCAGCAGAACCAGAACAGGATCAACTGGTTTCACTTTAAAAACTCAAAGATTAAACCATTCAGGGAAATATGAGCGAAGCAGAACCGCCTGGTCTCACCAGTAAACCCTAACGCGAGTAGCGCAACTTTAATTATTATTATTATTTTTTTTAATAAGTTTAGACAGAAAGAGCTTAAAGAGAGAGAATGGGGGACAGATCAATTAATCCTGCAGGTTGAGGACGGATTTAGAGATGGAGACGGTGCTGATGGTGGTTAGTCTGAACTTCTCTCGTGTCCTGTCCTCCCCTGAACCCTCCTGTGGGTCGTCTGCATCTAAATCAATACTGGGTGAACTGATCGATATCTGAGCTCCGCTACGTTCCATCAAACCTCAGGTGCTTAGTTTCATTGATTCATCGTCTATGAAGATTCTCACAGGTGTGTGATGTCTCCTACAGGACGTCACCTGGTGCTGATTGTCCTGATTGTCCGCCTGTTTGTGTTCGGTCTGATCACCTTGATCGTCGTCGCGGTCGCATCCGTCGTCATCTGGAGGTAACTTCACCGTCTGATACGAAGTCGTTAAAAACAAAGAACAAGCGTCTCCAACCTCCTCCTGTTGTGTTTACAGGACCTGCCGTTGTCATGGCAGCAGCAGAGAGAACTGAGGAACACCTGGAAGCACAGGTGAGTCACGTCACGTGACACCTGGAAAAGAACACCTGGACACCTGGACAAAGACACCTGGACACAGACAACTGGGGCCTCATGAACAAAACGTGCGTGGATTTCAACGTGAATCCGTGTGTGGAATTTTTGCGTACGCAAAAAAAAAAACTGATGTTCAAAACTGTGCATACGCCCAAATCCATGCAGGTTCCTTTGAACATCACAATCAATGTGGATTTGAGCGTATATGAGGGAGCACAACACTCCGCCCGGTCTCCCCCCTCATTTAGATATATTTGAATATGATAATGAGGATAATTATACATTAAAACCGCTCATCTCAACAAGGAACTTGCAAAAACAAGTAAAACAAATTTAAAAAAAACATCGGCTGTGAGCTGGAGATAGTCCTGTCAAAAGTTGAGGCCTGGAAAAAATAATTTATTTGTGGGCATTTCTTCCGATTTAAGCTGCTTTGCATTATGGAGATTGCTGTTCTTTTCTTTGCGTTCCGTGAAGAGTTGTGGTTTTATTATGATCGTAAGGGTTTGTGAATGTTTATGGGCAGCGTTAGTGCATCATTAAACTCTCCTTTTGATTGATTTAATTGTTTATTTCGAACACATAAGGAAAAAAATATAAAATTTTAAAACAAATTCAAAACATACAGAAAAAAAGCAACAACAACAAAAACGTAGAGGTAAAACTTATTTAACCCTGCCCCTTTATAGATTAAACATAAATAATAATAAATAGCTACTAATTTACCTATTAAGCTACAGATTTTCCCATTGGTTGTGCCTTTGCACCTAACCAGCTAACAAACACAATCTTTCCTTAACATAACTCCTCCTCAATCAAATAACTTCCCAGAACTTCCTTTTTGTACCGTTTTTTAAATTGATTTATATTTGTACATTGCTTCAACCCATCACCCAACCCATTCCTTAGATCCAACAACTGAGATACACATGCTTTCCTTTTAGAATTAACACATTGTTTTTTTAAATTAAATTTTCCTCTTAAATTATATTTTCTTGTTTGTATTTTAAGAACCGACACCAGAACTGTATCCTTATAAGTATTTTGTTAAATGTTATTAGGTGGGGGCTCCTCATAAGCCTACTGGCTTGCTCGCTCCTCCCTGCACAGTTTCTTTTAACTGAACTTACTTGTGTAATGTTATTTTTTTTATGTTATGTGCTAAATAAACTAAACTAAACTAAACTAAAACTTAAGTTGGTGGCACGAAAAAAGGCTCCTCGTTCCGCTTTACTGTCACACATCTCATAGGCTATACTAACGATTAAGACAATGTACACGTGTATTGAGTCTTACACATTGTGGATGTCCGCGATCACCTCTCCGATAAGTAACAATGTGAACAATATAAACTTATATCTAAAACATAAAGCATCACGATCTGATTCCTCCGCTGCAGAAAGACAAGTTGTGCCAACAGGATTATCGAGGTGCAAATGTTATGACCCGGTAATGTTGAGAACCAAACGCAACCACACAGGAGGCAGAGAAGGGGTTAATGTCTTTAAGGCTTTATTTGCCAGAGAGCAAGAAAACTGAAGGGCAGCAACAAGGAGCGCTGGTATCTGAACTGGATAAAAAAAACAACAAAAACTCCAACAGGAAACAGCACGGCAGGTCCGGGTCACAAGAAGTTATGGGAAGATCTGGCGAAGAGTTGGCTGTTGAACCGGTTCTTCTAGGCAGTGGTGATGATGGGAGGATTGGCTGTAGCTGTGCCGTGCTGTCCTGTGAGCTTGTTTATGACGGTAACGTAGATTGGGTCCAGCTTGTGCAGAGGTGTTCCTGCTAGAGACAGATCTCTCAGGAGTGGGGGAGGGCTGACTGGGAGATGGTGCAGGCAGAGAAGCAGGAGCCGTAACAGGACCCCCCCTCTGACCGGAGCCACCTGACGACCTGCCCGGCGCGTCGGGATGGGCCTGATAGAAGTCTCCTAGGAGCCCTGGATCCATGATCAGGGCCCGGGAAACCCAGCTACGCTCCTCGGGTCCGTACCCCTCCCAGTCGACCAAGTACTGGTAGCCACGTCCCCGACGCCGCACCCACAGCAGCCGCCGAACTGCCCATTGTGGATGCCCGTCCACCATCTGTGGTGGGGGAGGAGCAGGGAGAGGTGGTGACAGAGGAGACACAGAGCACGGTTTTACCTTGGACACCTGGAAGACCGGGTGAATCCGTTGCATGGAGGAGGGTAGACGGAGGCGTACGGCAGCTGGGTTGGTGATGTCCACAATAGGGTAGGGACCCAGGAACCGAGGTGCCAGCTTCTTGGACTCCACCTGCAGCGGGAGGTCAGCGGATGAGAGCCAAACTTGCTGGCCCACCTTGTACTTAGAGTACGCTGGCGGTTGGCTCCCTTGCAGGCACGGGTGTTGGCTCTCTTCAGAGCAATCAGAACCGTCCTCCATAACCGGCGGCATCGGTGGAAGTGAGCCTGGACGGAAGGGACTGTGACCTCAGAAACAGTGGAGGCTGGAAGCCCAGGGATCCCTCGAAGGGAGAGAGGCCGGTGGAAGCATTCACCTGGGCATTCAGAGAGTACTCCACCCATGGCAGATTCCTACTCCAGAAGGAGCATAACCATCCAGCTGTTCACCAAGGAGCGTAACCATCCAACTGTTCATCAGGGAATCCTGACCTGCCAGACCAAACCACCTTTTACTTCAGTTCCAAAGATCCACGTAAGAGGCTGTTTTGTGTCTGGGAAGAGAATTTCAATGTCAATGTCAATGTCAATTTTATTTATATAGCACACTTAAAAATGACCGAGGTCGACCAAAGTGCTGTACAGTATACAATAAAATGAAACAATACCAAAAGAAAATACAGTACAAAGTGTAGAAACAATAAAATCACTAACATGCTAGAATGATCAATAAAATCGTAATGAAAATAGAAAATAGAGAATAGACTGCAAAGAACAGACACATAAAGTGCACAATCACTTCTCACAGATGTAGGCAACTAATTTATCATACACTAAAAGCCAAAGAAAATAAATACGTTTTCAAAGAAGACTTAAAAACCTCTATGGTCTGAGCAGATCTAACATTCAGTGGCAAACTATTCCACAGCTTATGGCCGGCCAACGCAAAAGCTCGGTCACGTTTAGTTTTGAGTCTGGATTTAGGGACGTCCAAAAGCATTTGCCTTGACGACCTCAGTGCTCTGGCTGGTGTGTGAGAGTGGAGAAGTTCTGTAAGGTATTGGGGAGCCAAGCCATTCAGTGATTTAAAAACAAGCAGCAGAATCTTAAAATCAATCCTGTAGTGAACAGGAAGCCAGTGCAGGGAGGCCAGAACCGGGGTAATGTGGTCACGCTTTCTAGTTCCAGTCAACAGTCGTGCAGCAGCATTCTGCACCAGCTGCAGGGGGCGCACAGAACGCTGGTCTAAGCCCACGTACAAGGAGTTGCAATAGTCTAGCCATGATGTGATGAAAGCGTGAATGACCCTCTCCAAGTCTTTAGGAGATAGGTAGGGCTTTACTTTGGCCAGGAGCCTTAGCTGAAAAAAAGCACCTTTTACTACAGACCCAATCTGTCTATCGAATTTAAAATCACTATCAAAAGTGACACCAAGGCTTTTAATAAAAGAATTCATTTTGGAACCAAGGGGGCCCAGAGCATTAACAGAGTCATTTAAAATAGCCGGATGCCCAAACACAATAACCTCCGTTTTATTTTCATTTAAATTTAAGAAGTTCTGTTCCATCCAAACCTTAATGTCTTTAAGGCAAGCTAGTAGAGGCTGCAGAGAGTCCTTACACTTTAATTTTAAAGGAAGGTAGATTTGGACATCATTGGCAAAACAATGAAAAGAAACGTCATGCTTTCGGAGAACAGAGCCCAGAGGGAGCATATATAAAGAAAATAATAATGGACCCAAAATGGAGCCTTGGGGCACCCCACAAGTAAGAGGGGCCACACTGGAGGAAAAATCACCCAAGTGGACAGAAAAAGACCTGTCAGTCAAGTATGACTGAAGCAGCAGAAACATAGTTAACACATTTAACTAGTTTAGTTTTACGTTGTTAGCCGGACCACTGATCCCGTCACAACTGGGGTATTAGCTTAAGTGTGTTTGTTTATTTTATTGTTTGTCTGCTGCTGCATCCACGTTGCTGGATCTTGATGACATGTTCTTCCACAACAGAAAACAAACTTCCTCATTTCCCAGTTGGATGACCAGAACATGTGAAGTTAGTTTCACATTGGTCTCTGTGTGGGAAACATCAGAAGAACTTGGTTTTCTGGTGTTGAAAAGTTATTCTAGTGTCTTGGGTTTTACTTTCTACTCTATTTCTCTGATCCTCTCCTACTAACCCCTGCACACACACACACACACACACACACACACACACACACACACACACACACACACACACACACACACACACACACACACACACACACACACACACACACACACACACACACACACACACACACACACACACACACACAAACACACTGACTTGTATCTTGGCCATAAAGCCTCTGAGTTATTTTGCATATGCTACCTCTCTTTGAAGTCTTACAACATGACGTTCTTGGCCAATTTCCTTTTGGTCCACGTTACGTGGCGTCCTGACACACACACACACACACACACACACACACACACACACACACACACACACACACACACACACACACACGCACAAAAAAGTTTGTGTTTAATGTTTAGTTGGTTGTTGTTTATGTTTAGTTTAGGCATCATAAGTGTTGTTTCATTATCTATTAACATTTGTGTAAATAAATTCTGATTCCTTTGAATGAGAGAAGTTGTTTGTGTTTATTTTATACATATTTGTCACATCATAAAGGACACTGTAGCAGACCCTAGAACTGAACCCTGCAGGACACCGTAGCAGACCCTAGAACTGAACCCTGCAGGACACCGTAGCAGACCCTAGAACTGAACCCTGCAGGACACCGTAGCAGACCCTAGAACTGAACCCTGCAGGACACCGTAGCAGACCCTAGAACTGAACCCTGCAGGACACCGTAGCAGACCCTAGAACTGAACCCTACAGGACACCATAACAGGAAAGGTTGAGAAGGGGCAGGGCCAGGGAGAGGTGTCTTGACGGACTAATCTCTCCCCCGCCTGACCGGGTCGTTACCCTGCCTCTCTCACTCCCAAACTAAAGGTTCCGGTGTTTTGCATTCAGAGATGCTCTTCGCCACCAGCAGAGGATGCTGCACCATGTACAAAAGAGAAAAAAGAGAAGAAAAGGGGGGCCAGTACAAGAAACTACAGGAGCGATGGACAAAAATGATAGCTATGAGATACTTATAATAAAGAAAAATGGAAATGGAGAAGAGAGGAAGGGAAGAGGAGAGGAGAAGAAGGGTGAGAGGCACCGCCCAGCGGATCATGTCGGTGCCCCCCTGCAGCATAAGCCTATAGCAGCATATCTACCCCCAAGCTATATTTGAGACTAACTATTATAGTTTTGTTCTATAGCTGCAACTATGACTACTGACTCTAACACACTAGAGTTTACACTACCTAGAGATTTACCAACACCAGCTAGAGGTTTACTAAACACTAACTATAGGCTTTACTAAACAGAAAGGTTTTAAGTTTAGTTTTAAAGGTGGAGGTGGTGTCAGCCTCCTTAACCCAGATTGGAAGTTGGTTCCATAGTAATGGTGCCTGATAGCAGAACGCCCGCCCTCCAAACCTACATTTAGATACTCTAGGAACTACGAGTAAACCTGCACTCTGAGAAGGGAGAGCTCTGCCAGGAACATAAGGTACTATCAGGTCTTGCAAATAATGCGGAGCTAAGCCGTTTTGGGCTTTATACGCAAGTAATATACAATTTTAAATTGGATTCTGAATTTTACGGGTAGCCAATGGAGCGAAGCTAACACTGGAGAGACGTGGTCTCTCCTGCTGATTCCTGTCAGTACTCGTGCTGCTGCATTTTGGATCAGCTGGAGCTTATTACGCAAATTACTTGGACATCCTGCTAACAACACATTACAGTAATCCAGTCTAGAAGACGCATGAACTCGTTTTTCTGCATCACTCTGCGAGAGGATTTTCCTAATCTTTGCAATATTACGGAGATGGAAAAACGCTATTTTACAAACCTGATTAACATATGGTTAAGAGTTATTATTCAATCAACCTTTATTTGAATTCGGAGAAATCATTGAGAGCAAGCCCCTATTTTACAATGATGCCGAATGTACAATAACCATATAAAAAGAATAATACAATAAAAATAAAAGAGAAACATTGAAAACAATTACAAACATGAGTAAAATGGTCATCAATCAAGGATTCGAATTGACCAAATTGCACAAACGTTTCCAACTTCAATGCATGTTGCAAAATGTTCCAACTGTGAGCCGCGCAGTAGCTAAATGCAGTTTTTTCAAATTCAGTCCGTGGACATGACACTTCCAGCATAAGAAAATCAGAGGAGCGGGTTGAGTATCTACGATTATGCCACCTCAGTAAGGAGCTAAGGTAATGAGGAAGCCTTCCAATTAGGGCTTTATAAACAAACCAATGAAACCAATGCCTATCACGTCTGACAGAAAGGGGATATCCTCTTTCTCATTAGTGAGAAAGAGGAAGAAGAGATGAAATGCAGAAATTAAAGATCGTCTGCAGATATAAAGTCTCCTCCTCAGTTCGACGGTCAGAGTCTAAATCATCTCCGTTCAGGTGCCGTCACATATTCAAGAGGAAAATCAGCCCAGTGAAACAGAAGGATGGACATTTGGATCAAACTGACTCTCTGGACGGTTCTGGTGTTTTCAGCAGGTAGGACTGGATCTTCTTCTTTTAACGGAGTTCATGAAACACTGACCAACAGATGGGTTTTCTCTTTTATTCACAAAAATACTGATCATCAGTAAAAATATCAAAAACAATATCTCTGTTACACAAAGTAAAAGATTCACTGGATAACAAGGTCTTGTATATTTTATATATAACACTACGATTGTTCCATATCTGACCTGTTGCATTGAAGTTTGGGGAAATGCTTGTAAAAAATATACTCAGTCTTTTTTCATTTTACAAAAAAAAAAGCCATAAGAATAATTAGTAGAAAACAATATAGTCATCCTTCAAATCCATTATTCCTTCAGTTAAAACTGTTGACATTTCTTGAATTAGTGGAACACAGAATTCTGCAAATGATGTGGAAATTAGCTCATAATAACATTTTGCCAATCAATATACAGAAAAAGATTGAAAAAAGAGAAAATAAATATAACTTAAAAGGAACAGAGATCTTAAAAGGAACAGAGAAAAAAACAAAATTCAGGACAAAATTACTGGAACGTTGTGTTTCTGTAAAAGGTTTCAGTTTATGGAACAATCTGGATACAGAAGCCAAAGACAAATCAAACATTACATTTAAAAGAATAATAGAAGCCAGTTTGATGAAGACATATCATGATAATTGTTAAGTTAGGTGGGTTTTCTTTTTTTCTCTCTCTCTTTTTAGCACCATTGTCATATTTTGTTTCTTTGAATCAAAAAAGAATACGACTATCTGTGTTTGACGACAGCTATTTTGTGTTATTTATTAGTTTATTAGAGTGTTTTTTTTTGTGCATATTTTGTAATTTTTTTTTTCTTTATTATTACATTAATTGAAATTTTATTTCTTAGGAAAAAGGGGCAGATAAAATAATCTGTTCCCTTTCATTCAAGGAAAGACATTTGTTGTAATTATATTGAACTGTTTCGTTTTTCTTTCAGTGAATGAAATAAAGAATAAAGAAACGAAATGAAAATGAAAAATCACTGTGTTGTTTGCAGGTGCTCAAGAGGCTCAAGGTCCAAGTGTGATATACCCGTTTACAGAAACATGTGCAGTACGAGGATCCACCGTCACCCTCCCCTGCAGCTTCACACCTTTAGAGTCTTTCAATAGAGGAGGAGAAGAAATTCAACTGCGGATTGTTAGAGTTCGCTGGTGTCAGAACCATGATATCTGTCATGACACCACCCGGTCTGTGTTTGACAGTAATTCAACACACAACGACCCTCGTTATCAATACCTGGGAGACATGAAGGGAAACTGCACTTTACAGATCAGAGACGTTCAGAGGAAAGACGGTACAGGACCAGGCGGGTTGATACGAGACGGCTCAACGTTTCGCTTCAGGATGGAAGCTGATGATGAGAAGGGACATTTCACTAACAGGACCGGAGTGACGGTCAGAGTTGTTGGTAAGAACAACATCCTCAATCTGGTACAAATATTGATCATCAATATGATGAAAACTAATTAACTTTTTGTATTTCAGGTTGGATTCCACTGAGAATAAAAACCTCCAGTAACGAGTCCAGACGAGGTCAATCAGTCTCTCTGCAGTGCACCTCTTCACCCTGCACCTTCCACCACCTGGAGGTCACCTGGTTCAGAGATGGCCGTGCCCTCTCAGAGTCTGGACACGCCCTCCAGCTCGGCCCTCTGAGCGCAGGGGATTCTGGGAACTACACCTGCGCTCTGAAGAACAACACGAAGACACAGTCTGATCTGTTCAGGCTGCAGGTGGAGGATGGAGACGGAGACGGAGACGGAGACGGAGACGGAGATGGAGACGGAGATGGAGACGGTGCTGATGGTGGTTAGTCTGAACTTCTTCTCCTTCATTTGGTTTCCAGGAAGCTGCAGACGTCCCACTAACACCAAAACATCATCAGATCATTTGTGATCTGATGGCAGAATCAGACAGATGTGCGTCTCCACTTCATTTTCTTTACTTGTAAGGTCACGGGGAGCCGCTGGAAACATCCAGGGGTTCGTTTCACAACGATGTTCAACAAACCCAGAGTTCAGAAACTCTAGGTTCTCGGTTTCAGGAAAGGAGTTCAGAGTTGGTTCAGTCGAGTCTGAGTTACTGCGACTTAAAAGGCCATTATCAGCGGAGATCTGATACCGGGGATCGCCATGGCAACGGAGAGTAAAAGGAAGTGGTCTTCCTATTTCAGTTCGCTGGAACTGAACATGTCGGTGCAATAAAAAACACGGCAGTGCAACACGACACAAAGGAGAGAGAGCCAATGG
Organism: Cololabis saira; assembly: GCF_033807715.1. NCBI lineage: Eukaryota > Metazoa > Chordata > Actinopteri > Beloniformes > Belonidae > Cololabis > Cololabis saira. Next base: position 50,810,938 of record NC_084589.1, read on the forward strand.
AGAAAACAGCAGAGTGAGTGAAAGTAGACGAATTAAAGTATATAACTCTTTCGTATAAAGAGATAAAAGATAAATAAATGTAGACGTTCTCAGCAGAACCAGAACAGGATCAACTGGTTTCACTTTAAAAACTCAAAGATTAAACCATTCAGGCAAATATGAGTGAAGCAGAACCGCCTGGTCTCACCAGTAAACCCTAACGCGAGTAGCGCAACTTTAATTATTATTATTATTTTTTTTAATAAGTTTAGACAGAAAGAGCTTAAAGAGAGAGAATGGGGGACAGATCAATTCATCCTGCAGGTTGAGGACGGATTTGGAGATGGAGACGGTCCTGATGATGGTTAGTCTGAACTTCTCCTCTCGTGTCCTGTCCTCCCCTGAACCCTCCTGTTGGTCATCTGCATCTAAATCAATACTGGGTTAACTGATCGATATCTGAGCTCCGCTACGTTCCATCAAACCTCAGGTGCTTAGTTTCATTGATTCATCGTCTATAAAGAGTCTCACAGGTGTGTGATCTCTCCTGCAGGAAGTCACCTGGCGCTGATTGTCCGCCTGCTTGTGTTCGGTCTGATCACCTTGATCGTCGTCGCGGTTGCATCCGTCGTCATCTGGAGGTAACTTCACCGTCTGATACGAAGTCGTTAAAAACAAAGAACAAGCGTCTCCAACCTCCTCCTGTTGTGTTTACAGGACCTGCCGTTGTCATGGCAGCAGCAGAGAGAACTGAGGAACACCTGGAAGTACAGGTGAGTCACGTCACGTGACACCTGGAAAAGAACACCTGGACAAAGACAGAGACACCTGGACATCTGGACACCTGGACACCTGGACACCTGGACACAGACAACTGGGGCCTCATGAACAAAATGTTCGTGGATTTCAACGTGAATCCGTGCGTGGAATTTTTGCGTATGCAAAAAAAAAAACTGATGTTCAAAACTGTGCATACGCCCAAATCCATGCAGGTTCCTTTGAACATCACAATCAATGTGGATTTGAGCGTATATGAGGGAGCACAACACTCCGCCCTGTCTCCTCCCTCATGTAGATATATTTGAATATGATAATGAGGATAATTAAAACCATTAAAACTGCTCATCTTAACAAGGAAGTTGCAAAAACAAGTAAAACAAATTTAAAAAAAACATCAGCTGTGAGCTGGAGACATTCCAGCTCAGTTGAGTTGAGGCCTGGAAAAAATAATTTGTTTAGGGGCATTTCTTCCGATTTAAGCTGCGTTGCATTATGGAGATTGCTGTTCTTTGCTTTGTGTTGCGTTCCATGAAGAGTTGTGGTTTTATTATGATCGTACGGGTTTGTGAATGTTTATGGGCAGCGTTAGTGCATCATTACACTCTGTTTTTCTTGTTTATATTTTAAGAACCGACACCAGAACTTAAGTTGGTGGGACGAAAAACGGCTCCTCGTTCCGCTTTACTGTCACGCATCTTATAGGCTATACTAACGGATTAAGACCAATGTACACGTGTATTGAGTCTTACACATTGTGGATGTCCGCTATCGCCTCTCTCATAAGTAACAATGTGAACAATATAAACTTATATTTAAAACATAAAGCATCACGATCTGATTCCTCTGCTGCAGAAAGACAAGTTGTGCCAACGGGATTATCGAAGTGCAAATGTTATGACCCGGTAATGTTGAGAACCAAACGCAACCACACAGGAGGCAGAGAAGGGGTTAATGTCTTTAAGGCTTTATTTGCCAAAGAGTAAGAAAACTGAAGGGCAGCCACAAGGAGCGCTGGTATCCGAACTGGATAAAAAAACAACAAAAACTCCAACAAGAAACAGCACGGCAGGTCCGGGTCACAAGAAGTCAACCTGATCTCACATAAATCCTTGAAATGCCCACGACCTCTCACCACTATTTTCCGTGGTACCAACACGGAAAGTGGTATAATTACGTGTGAGCACCACGGATATTGTACCATGCAAAGTCAATGGGATCCGTGGTCGTGATATATACACGGATTATGACATTATTATTATTTCTATATTATTCTTTGTTATAGTGGCTAAATTATGCGTTTTTGTCACGCAAGGTACTGTTTGTTACTGTCAGTTTGTAAAAACATGTTTTTAAGGCTGTTTTAACAGTGTTTTATTGAGGTTTTAATGGGAGCACCATGGATATAGTACTATGCGAAGTCAATGGGATCCGTCACCCGATTTGACTGCTGTCATACCATTGAATGAAGGACAAAACGATACCAATCATCCTATAGATATGGGCCAGTAGGGCCCTACTCTACCTACTAGTAGGCGCAGGAGGCTGTTATCGCCCCTTTCTATGGCTAACCCCATGTTATTAATGCTCAGTAGGCACAGAAGTTTTGTTATGGAGCTCACACCTCATCTCCCTTTTTTATGTATTTAGCTAGAATTTTAAAACCTGAACAATAGAATTCAACGTAAAATGCCGGATCTTGTCCATTAAAAACAATACTTTTTGGAACATAGTGTAACCACCACAGATAAGATAAGGCCTTGCCCGCCTGGGCAACACATCAGCATTTGGCCGACTGGTTAGTGCAGTTGACTGTGGTCTGGGAGACTGTGGTTCGAGACACGCTCTGGGCACGACTTGTTCACCACGGTATTTTCCTCATTGTGTTATGGTTTTCTTTTAACATCTTTAACATTTCTAAACACAAAAACACGAAAGTGTCCTTGATAATTCAATAATACAATAGGTTCATGTTAAGGACATCTGTTTTAATTAGTTCTCCTTCGATTATGACATGTTATTAATGCTCAGTAGGCACAGGAGGTTTGTTATGTATTGTTATGAGGCCTATTTCGTGTCTATTTTTGCACACTTCACTAACGCTTTGAGCTAGGAGGCTGAAATTCTAGACTCTGTATCAGGAGGTGACTTTCATCCACTGTGCGGAGTTTCAGATCTATGTGACCTTCGGAAGTGTCAAAGGTCACCGCGTCTGTTGCTTTTCGGGCCTGCGAAGACTATTTTGTGTCTTTTTTTGCATAGTTCACTAACGCTTTGAGCTAGGAGGCTGAAATTCTAGACTCTGTATCAGGAGGGGACTTTCATCCAATGTGCGGAGTTTCAGATCTGTGTGACCTTTGGAAGTGTCAAAGGTCACCGCGTCTGTTGCTTTTCGGCCTGCTAAGACTATTTCATGTCTTTTCTTGCATAGTTCACTAACGCTTTGAGCTAAGAGGCTGAAATTCTAGACTCTGTATCAGGAGGTGAAATCTCATCCACTGTGCCGAGGTCCAGACCCATGCGACCTTCGGAAGTGCCAAAGGTCACCGTGTGTGGTGCCTTCTTCGGGCCTTTTTTGTGTGTTTTTTGAATAATTCACTAACGCTTTGAGCTGGGAGGCTGATTTTTGACTATGTTGCAATGCAGAAGGCCCTTTCCTAGGATCTTTTGGTCCCGTGGCTGTACGACTTCCACAGAGCTAGTTGGCGTTGCAGAGGGTTCACAGAGTTGAGACTTGGCAAGCCCAATCTAGGCCCCATATGGAGGCCACAGGTCAAGTTTTACTTGGTTTGGTCAAATGTTGTGGCAACGGTGTCCATTCGAATGTTGGAAAAGGTGACGTTTCAAAGCCCCGTCCATCGAAAAGTACAGGTCCGATCTGCACCAAACTAACGTCTGTTTGATCAGGGGATGCCCCCAAACAACATATAAAAAAATCAGACTCCTAGCTAAAGGCATTAGTGAACTATGCAAAAAAGCACAAAATAGGCCCTGTTCCATTAGTCAGGAGGCTCTCAGAGCTAGAGGTTTCTACACCCTCCTAACCAGCCAGAACGTTTTGGAGGAAACACTGTTGCAGAAGTCATAGAAATCAGATTTTTTGATGAACCAACAGCCAATGACCCTTTTCTTTCTCTTTTATGCTTTTCTTTTGGAGTTCTGTTAAATGTAAAAACAGAACATTGGAAGGGGTAGGACTAGAAAAGTTTTCTTCAAACTTCATCCTACACCCTTTCAAACAGGAAATAATTATCTACATATAGATTTGTATCTTTAATTTGCTTTGTTTTACTTATGTTTTTTTTTGTATATACATTTTATGTATTCTGATTGTTTTTTGTTTTTGTTTTAACCTGTTTGAATAAATAAATAAAAAAAATAATAAAAAATCCTCCATCAACGATGAATAATAAGCTGTTCTAGCTTCTTTTTTTTAATAAACTATTAGATTATCTTTCTATTCACGATAGGAGTCTACAGACTTACAAGAGACCACTTCCTTTCCATTTTACGCGTGTTTTGTTTCAATGTAGTTGAAATACTGTAGTTTTGTTGGGAAAACAGACAAAATCAGCCGTTGCTCGGCAACCTGCAGGACTTTCCAACAGTGATGATCTGAAAAGAACTTCCTCAAGTTCAATCGAGGCAAGATGACATCAGTGAGAAAGAGGAAGAAGAGGTGAAATGCAGAAATTAAAGATCGTCGGCAGACGATCTTTCCTCCTCAGTTTGACGGTCAGAGTCTAAATCATCTCCGTTCAGGTGCCGTCACATATTCAAGAGGAAAATCAGCTCAGTGAAACAGAAGGATGGACATTTGGATCAAACTGACTCTCTGGACGGTTCTGGTGTTTTCAGCAGGTAGGACTGGATCTTCATCTTCTAACGGAGTTCATGAAACACTGACCAACAGATGGGTTTTCTATTGTATTCACAAAAATTCTGATCATCAGTAAAAATATCAAAAACAATATCTCTGTTACACAAAGTAAAAGATTCACTGGATAACAAGGTCTTGTATATTTTATATAACACTATGATTGTTCCATATCTGACCTGTTGCATTGAAGTTTGGGGAAATGCTTGTAAAAAATATACTCAGTCTATTTTCATTTTACAAAAAAAAAGCCATAAGAATAATTAGTAGAAAACAATCTAGTCATCCTTCAAATCCATTAATCCTTCAGTTAAAACTATTGAAATTTCTTGAGTTAGTGGACCAGAGAATTCTGAAAATTATGTGGAAATTAGCTCATAAGAACATTTTGCCAATCAATATACAGAAAAAGATTGAAAAAAGAGAACATAAGTACAACTAAGAAGGAAATAAAAAAAAAAATTCAGGACAAAGTTAATGGAACCAAAGAATGCAAATCAAACATTACATTTAAAAGAATAATAAAAGCCAGTTTGATGAAGAAATATCATGATAATTGTTAAGTTAAGTGGGTTTTCTTTTTTTCTCTCTCTCTTTTTAGCATCATTGTCATATTTTGTTTCTTTGAATCAAAAAAGAATTTGTGTTTATCTTATTATATTATTATTATTATATGTCTATTTGTGTTTGACGACAGCTATTTTGGGTTTTTTTTTTAAACTTTTTTGTAGTTTGGGGTTTTTTGTTTTTTTAATTAGGTTAGGTTAGGAAAGGGTTTTTTTTTTTAATTGCTTAATTTGTCTTTTTTTTCTTTCCTTTTTTAATTCATTTCAATAATTGAAATTTGATTTCTTAGGAAAAAGGGACAGATAAAATAAGCTTAGTTTTCTTTCTTTCCCGTTTCATTCAAGGAAAGACATGTGTTGTAATTATATTGAACTGTTTCGTTTTTCTATTAATGAATGAAATAAATGAAATGAAAATGAAAAATCACTGTGTTGTTTGCAGGTGCTCAACAGGCTCAACGTCCAAGTGTGATATACCCGTTTACAGAAACGTGTGCAGTACGAGGATCCACCGTCACCCTGCCCTGCAGCTTCACACCTTTAGAGTCTTTCAGGAAGGACAGAAGAGAAATTCAACTGCGGATCGTTAGAGTCCGCTGGTGTCAGAACCATCCGATCTGTCACGGCATCACCCCGTCTGTGTTTGACAGTAATTCAACAAACAACGACCCTCGTTACCGATACCTGGGAGACCTGAAGGGAAACTGCACTTTACAGATCAGAGACGTTCAGTGGGAAGACGACTCAACGTTTCGCTTCAGGATGGAAGCTGATCATCATGTAGGAGATTTCACTAACCAGACCGGAGTGACGGTTTCAGTTGTTGGTAAGAACAACATCCTCAATCTGGTACAAATATTGATCATCAATATGATGAAAACTAATTAACTTTTGTATTTCAGGTTGGATTCCACCGAGAATAAAAGCCTCCAGTAACGAGTCCAGACGAGGTCAATCAGTTTCCCTGCAGTGCACCTCATTCTGCACCTTCCAAGACCTGAATGTCACCTGGTTCAGAGATGGCCACGCCCTCCCAGAGTCTGGACACGCCCTCCAGCTCGGCCCTCTGACCGCAGGGGATTCTGGGAACTACACCTGCGTTCTGAGCATGGACGCGAGGATATGGTCTGACCCGTTCAGCCTGCAGGTGGAGGACGGAGACGGAGACAGAGACGGAGACGGTGCTGATGGTGGTTAGTCTGAACTCCTCTCGTGTCCTGTCCTCTCCTGAACCCTCCTGTGGGTCGTCTGCATCTAAATCAATACTGGGTTAACTGATCGATATCTGAGCTCCGCTACGTTCCATCAAACCGTCGCTGAGTTTCATTTCATCGTCCTCTCACCTCTCACCTTTCTTCTCCTCTCCTCTTCCCTTCCTCTCTTATCCATTTCCATTTTTATTTATTTTAGGTATATCATAGCTATCATTTTTGTCCATCGCTCCTGTAATTTCTTGTGCTGTCCCCCCTTTTCTTCTCTTTTTTTCTCTTTTGTACATGGTGCAGCATCCTCTGCCGGTGGCGAAGAGCATCTCTGAATGCACAACACCGGATCCTGCAGCGTGGGAGTGAGAGGGGCAGGGTAACGGCCCGGGCAGGCGGGGGAGAGATTTCTCCGTCAAGACTCCTCTCCCTGGCCCTGCCCCTTCTCAACCTTTCCCCGACCCTGAACCTAACCTGGGGCTTGCTGATTGGGCTGGAGCTTCGGGAGCTGCGTGCTGGCCTGCGGTCTCCACCCCCGTTGCTGCTTCCACCTGCCTGCTGTGCTGCTGCCGTCCCTGACCCCCAGTCTGGCCCTCGGCAGGAGGGTCCCCCCTTATGATCCTGGTCCTGGTCCAGGTTTCTTCCCTCCTAAAGAGGAGTTTTTCTTGCCACTGTTTGGTTTAAGGTTTTCCTCCCACTAGGGGAGTTTTTACCTGCCATTGTTTATGTAATAATTGCTCGGGGGGTCATGTTCATGTTCTGGATCTCTGGAAAGCGTCTAGAGACAACTTTTGTTGTATTAGACGCTATATAAATAAAATGGAATTGAATTGAATTACAAAGATTCTCACAGGTGTGTGATGTCTCCTGCAGGAAATCACCTGGTGCTGATTGTCCGCCTGCTTGTGTTCGGTCTGATCACCTTGATCGTCGTCGCGGTTGCATCCGTCGTCATCTGGAGGTAACTTCACCGTCTGATACGAAGTCGTTAAAAACAAAGAACAAACGTCTCCAACCTCCCTCCTGTTGTGTTTACAGGACCTGCCGTTGTCATGGCAGCAGCAGAGAGAACTGAGGAACACCTGGAAGTACAGGTGAGTCACGTCACGTGACACCTGGAAAAGAACATCTGGACACCTGGACAAAGACAGAGACACCTGGATATGCAGCACTTCACTGATAAACACATTCAACTTTAATTACAATTTTCTTTTCTCTCGTCTCTTACTTTATATTGATCTTATTGTTTAAACACATTTTTAATTATTTTATTTTGCTGATATTCTATCTCTTTGATGCTCCACAGATCATGTGACATTGAGGGGCGGGGCTTAATCATGGGTTAAACAATTACAATAAATGAGACACAAAGATTTGTCAAAGCCGGGTTCTGGACCAATCAGGAGACGGTTGATCCAGGACCAGATCCAGGACCAGATCCAGGACCAGATCCAGATCCAGGACCAGACCCAGGACCAGACCCAGGACCAGTCCCAGGACCAGACCCAGGACCAGATCCAGGACCAGATCCAGGACCAGACCCAGGACCAGACCCAGGACCAGATCCAGGACCAGATCCAGGACCAGACCGGCCCGGCAGACTAAACCTGAGTCCCGACCCGTTTGTGGTCGTTTTAATTTGGTTTTACTGGATTTGATGCTCGTCTTTCTTACCAAATATGGTTCTGAACTTCTGAACAGAACAAGGAAGTATCGGTTTCAGCACATCGAGCTTCTTACACAACTCTGACCGCGTGAAGCTGCAACTGTCCCCAGGAAAAACACTGGCTTGCATCAGTGTTTGTTCTGCACCACAAAGGTGGTTGTGGTTCTGGTTCTGGTTCTGGTTCTGGTTCTGGTTCAGAGCTCACCGGGTCAGAACCAGGAAAACTGCCTCGCTGGGAGAACTGGTTTCTTCCCTCATTTTTTTTTCTTCCCTTTTTAACTTTTTAACAACTTGTAATTATTATTATTTTACCTCTTTTCTTATCATTTTATTTTTTATTTTTTGTAAATATGTTTTATTGATTTTTTATACTTTTCCCACAGAGATGAAAAGTACAAAACATATGCATGACTTCCCCAAAATGTAAAAGTGCATTGTTGAGCTGAAACATTGACACAGTGAGTCCACCATTCCCACCCATAGGTTTACAGGATATAAAGCAAACTTTAGAGTAATAGAACAAAAGTGAAAAGGGATTTTTTTTATTTTTAAATAAAGCAAAACAACAAAAAATTGAAGCTGCAAGCAGCGATGAACGGGCCCTTGCGCTTGCAATTTTCACCAATAAAAGTCAAGGACTCAAAACTAAGTCCGATGACACCACCCACGAGTCTTTATGTCACACCATTCAAAAGTTATGGCAGAAAGTAGGAACTATCAAATATGGACCAACCAGATGAAGGGGGGGCGCGCTTTTTGGCGCCTAGCGTCACCACGGTAACGCTTTTGAAAGAGAAAAGTAATGCGCGTCATCGCAGGATGGAGACGCACATTTTGATGTATAACATGTTTATAGCATGTTACAGTTCGGGTGAAGAAGCGGCCGAAGAAATGGCATAAATTGCGCCAAAATTGCACGATTAATTCAAAATTGCTGACTTCCTGTTCGGTTTCGGCCATGGGTAAGGATGTAAGGATTATTTTTCTATTCGATTAATAAAAACCATCAAATAAAAATGAAAAATCCTTAATGTAGTTTATTAAACAACAGTTTTACACAGCAATATAGAATAAAATTGTACAAAATAAAGGCCTGTTTATTCTTTCAGTCCGACAAACATCTCTCCTGTAAAAAATAACAAAAAACGCACTGCATATTATTCAAATGTGTTGAAAATAACACCTTAGAGATAAAATATTTGGATGAAAAAGCACTTTTTCACACTTAATTACATATTTTTATCACATCAAAATGTCTAACCACGAAAGGAACCTTTGGCGATTAGAAGTTGTTTCCGGTAGGAACCATTTTCCATTAATTAAAAAAAAAACACAAACCAACAAAAAAACTAAACCAAAACTACAACAAAGTTATAAAATAACACAAAATAGCTTAATAACACAGAGTCGTATTATTTTTTGATTCAAGGAAAAAAAATATGACAATGGTGCTAAAAAGAGAGAGAGAGAAAAAAAAGAAAACCCACCTAACTTAACAATTATCATGATATTTCTTCATCAAACTGGCTTTTATTATTCTTTTAAATGTAATGTTTGATTTGTCTTTGGCTTCTGGATCCAGATTGTTCCATAAACTGATACCTTTTACAGAAACACAACGTTCCATTAGTTTTGTCCTGAATTTTGTTTTTCTAAAACCTGTTCCTTTTAAGTTATACTTATTTTCTCTTTTTTCAATTTTTTTCTATATATTGTATGAAATAAAGGTTTGATAAAAAAAACTGCAGGTGTCGCAGGTGTAACCCACTATGGATCTTAAAGCTTCCTTAGATAAAGTTGACAAAACCACAAGCAAAAATGTTTCAACTCTCAGTTAATTTATCACAATCTTGGTTTCATTTAAGCAATATTGCCCTTATTTCTGTTCCTCTCTTTTGATCTCTACCTGATTTGTTGATGAGTGAAATATATTGTAAATATTAGGATGTACAATTATTTTTGTTGGCTCTGCATATTTGCTATTGTTCTTTTTCTGAGTTGTCACTTGTTGTTAATAAAGTTCATTTTAAAAACAAAAGAAGCTTCTTTGTTTCTGGAGGTTCCAGTGACTTTGGACTAAGAAGAAGTGAACAGAATTGTCCAGTTGCCAAACCCGGCTTTGTGAGAAATGACTGAGAAAAACGTTACTAACGTGTGACTTTGCTTCTAAAACATTATTCAGAATATTATTCATTATTCAGCCGTGGCTACGTTTGTAGCCACGGCTGCTACTAGGGTTGCCACCTTTCAGAAAAAGAAATAAAGGACGCCCCAATTTCAGCAGCACAGGAGCCAAAAAAAAGCCCCAAAACTTCTGAACTGCATAAAAATGTGTTTATTTTATGTGAAAAAACGTGTTCTTTAATAGCATTGAACTTGCATGACTGTACAGACAGCCAACCATATAGCAGCCCTGTATGTCCACATCAGCCAAGGTGTAGAATATTGCTACAGGTGAAGAATATGGTGTAAAAGTTAATCTATTTCAATAATTCAACTAGAATTAGGTGTAAAAGTTAATCTATTTCAATAATTCAACTTAAAAGGTGAAACTAATATATTACCTAGTCTTATTACATGCAAAGTATGATATTTTGAACCTTTATTTGTTATAATTTTGATGATGTAATTGTTTATTGATTTCATAAAATATTCTCTAATTTATTTTTTATTTGGGGTTTTCATAAACTGTGAGCCATAATCAGAGAGCAGCGTCTTGCTGCTGCAGGTAACTGCTGCACGCAGTGACGGACACTGGCTGATTTATGGTTCCGCGTTGCACCAACGCAGAGCTTACGGGGTAGGATACGTGGGGACGCGAACGTACGGTGCGCGTCGCACGCGTACCCATCGCCGTAGCCATGCCGTCGATTTAACGCGGAACCATAAATCAGGCTTAACGCTGGCGCATTGTCAGTTTTCTTTTCGTCTTTTCAACTGAGCACGCAAACAGAAACTGAGGGTGCAATGCTTGCTTATGCACCCTCGTAGAACCGGGCCTGGCATAATATATGTCCGTATTGGTTCAATACGGAACTTTTAATTCCCAATTCCCACCCCCTACCTGGAGGTGAAGCCCGAGTCCTCCCCGCTGTCTGGCACATATACAGATCTGGCACAGACGCAGCAGGTCCTGTTGTCCCGCCACAAAGATTTTGCTGGCCTTAATTCCTGTGTTTTATTTTGTTATTATTGATCAATTTAGTGTTGATGTGTGTGTGTGTGTGTGACAGACGTGTGTATGGGGCGTTAATAAAAATACGGGACAAATCGCGTCCCGTATTAGTTCAATACGGGACGCAACATTTTTTTCTCAAATAAAGGACAATTCCGTATTTTACGGGACGGGTGGCAACCCTAGCTGCTACATTTGTAGCCACGGCTGCTACGTTTGTAGCCACAGCTGCTACGTTTGTAGCCACGGCTGCTACGTTTGTAGCCACAGCTGCTACGTTTGTAGCCACGGCTGCTACATTTGTAGCCACAGCTGCTACGTTTGTAGCCACAGCTGCTACATTTGTAGCCACAGCTGCTACGTTTGTAGCCACAGCTGCTACGTTTGTAGCCACGGCTGCTACGTTTGTAGCCACGGCTGCTACGTTTGTAGCCACGGCTGCTACGTTTGTAGCCACGGCTGCTACGTTTGTAGCCACGGCTGCTACGTTTGTAGCCACAGCTGCTACGTTTGTAGCCACAGCTGCTACGTTTGTAGCCACAGCTGCCCTGCAGACTGACGGAAAAGTGGCTGCCATATTGCACCAAACGGCCCCTCCGACCACCAAACATTCATACACATTCAAACACATTCACACAGTAACTTAGAAGTAGAAAATCAGTAAGACAAGACAATATTCAAATCCCATATATAATATCATGTAATATAATTCGATATATTGTTTGGATTGGATTCAACTTTAATAATCCCCAAAGGGTAAACTTCATTGCCACCTTGGCCACAACAATACAACATAAGACAATCAACAATACACATTAACAATGTCTCCACCTAGGGACAGCAGTGGATCAATACAACAGCAAAATAACCAGAAAATGACCCCCCAAAAAAGGGAGATAAAAAGAAAAGAAAGAAAAAAAATGCATAAAAGAATACAAATCCATTTAAAAGTGCAATGTGCCGGACAAGTATAGCAGCAAGTTAAACGGCTAAGAATATAGCTGAAATTTAAAGTGCACTGTACAAGCAAATAGATAATTTGTGCTGATTACAAATAATATAATATATTACAAATAATAGCAGTGACCAAAACAGCTGCAGAAATACTGCAGGAATGACATAGCAGTAGTTAAATGCAGCCTTCTGTAAGCTTTAAATATCCACTGGGCTTACATCAAATACATCAAAACACAACAATAAAAAACACTTTTCTGAACTTATCAATATGACTCTGTCCTTCACAGGATAAGTAACATGGATCACTGCAAAAACTCACAATCTTAACAAGAATATTTGTCTTATTTCTAGTTAAAATGTCTCATTTTAGTAAAAGAATCTCATTACACTTAAAACAAGACTCATCACTGGAAAAAACAACAATTTTCACCTGTTTCAAGTAGATTTTCATTTGAAAAAGTAGAAAAATTGCCAGTGGAACAAGATTTTTTTGCTTGTAATGAGAAGATAAATCTTGTTCCACTGGCAGATTTTTCTACTTATTTCAGGTGAAAATTTACCTGAAACAGGTGAAAATTGTCAAATAAGTTGTTAATAAGTGTTATTTTTCTGGTGATGACTCTAAATGTTGAAATAGCAGTAAAACCACATTCATTGATGAAATGACATAAGGGATGGAAAGGAGGGATGGCAGTTTTACAGGGGGGATGATTTGGGTCGAGTACCCGTGATATGTTTTGACTTTGTTTTATCTCCATGCTCAGGTTGTTCCACAGTTTCATCCGCAGGTCGACATGCAGAAGCTCTTCAGTGTTGTGATGTTGAGAACTTTAAAATCAAACTGACCCCTGAGGTTGGAGCCTCCCTCTCTTTCAAAAAATATCCCCTGTAAATGTCCCGGTAATGAATGATTCTTCGCTTTGAACTTTGAACATTAGTTGTGCTGTCTGCTATAGGGGTGAAGAGTCAGGAAACATTTGATGAAGTTTGACTTCAGAGTAGTGTAACCTGTGGACTATCTTGTATTGGATGAATTAACTGAACAAGACTTTATACCCCCCAAGGCTTTACTCCAGGTGTCATCATTAATATCTAATTCCTCTTCCCAAGACTGTTTTAGATTTGCTCCTGCTGAGTGTTGATGGTTTTCTCTGTGGTTCAGGCTGCGGTCGTCATGGTCGTCGTGTTCGTCATGTTCGTCATGTTCCCGGGTCACGTGACCTCAAGTGGCTCCACTTGATCCACGCAGGAGCAAACATCCCGCTGACCTCCGTCACGGCTGATGCAGAGACCCCCGACCGACCAATCAGAGGGCGGCACGGAGGCCGGCTGCCTCCTGGGTCGTGGTGGAGGGCTCCTCACTTTCCTTTATTTAACCAGGTAAAGAGACACTTTCCAAGAGTGTCCTGACCAAGAGGGCAGCAGGAACAGTGTTACAACAGCGAAAAAAACAACAAACAGCAGTCACACACTAAAGTCAGGCACACAAATAACGTACAACATAAACTCAGGAACACGACAAGTCCGTATAATGTAAAACCTTTCAGCACTACTGGAGTTGAGGGGGGATGAGGGGGGATGGCATCCCCCCCCGAAATAAAAACGGTCAAAATCATCCCCCCTGAAATAAAAACAGTCAAAATCATCCCCCTAACTAAATACTACTAAATATTTCCTAACTTGCAAGGAAAAACAAGACTTGTTTCTAAAGAGGAAACCCAATTTCATCTTAAGTTTGGATACAAGTTTTTCTATGTGTGGTTTAAAAGACAAGTTCTCGTCAATGACAGTTCCTAAGTACTTATTTGTTGTGACCATTTCAAGTTCAATTCCATGAGCAGTTAATACTTTAGGAATGTTCAATGGTAACCGTTTGCCATTTGAAAAATAACATCACTTTTTATTTACTTGCGTTTAGTCGCAGTCTAAGCCGAGTGAGATGGGACTGAACAACATCAAAATCAGACTGCAAGAATTCAAGGGTTTGCACTACAGAAGAGGATGAACAATATATGAGCGTATCATCTGCATAAAAATGGAATGCAGCATTTGATACATTGTCAGATTGTTTACATAAATGGACATAAATGGCAACGGTCCCAATATTGAACCCTGAGACATGCCTTTTGGTTTCTGGTTCCACCTCCTCAGTCGTGGTGGAGGGTCCTGGTTCCCCCCGGATGAATCCACCAGGAGGAGGAGGAGGAGGAAGCTGACTCAGCAGCTCAGCAGGTATATAAGGCTGCGTCGCTGACCGGTCCGTCACCACGGAGACGATGGCCCGGCTGCTCTGCATCGTCAGCATCCTGCTCTGCTGCCCCGAGCTGCTGCAGGGGAAACCCTCAGGTAAGAGTCCTGACCCAGGGTTAGAAGAGTTTAGAATTTTTCATTTTAGTTTAGTTTTATTTCGTTTTGACTTTTTTTCCTTCAATTCAGTTAGTTTTAATTCGTTTTTAGTGTGGGTTTGCTAGTTTTTATTAGTTTTTATATTTTCAAAAATAATTAGTTTTAGTTTAGTTTTTATTAGTTTTAGTTTTGACGTCACGGACCGTGAGGCGTTCAGGTGCCGTAGCTGCCAGTTGGAGATAAACGGCCAGAGTGGAATAAATTGATCATACCAAGAGGCCAGGGACAAAAACGGAGGAAATTCTATCTATAATTTCAGTTTGTTTTAGTTAGTTTTCTAAACACGCAATATAGTTTCAGTTAGTTATCGTTTTTGTCTTTTAATTTTCGTTTTTATTTAGTTCAGTTAAAGGAGCTTGAGGCTCCTTTTAAGAAATGAGACTCTCTAGCACCACCCTTCACCACGATGGCCGTTGGGGGTACTGCAGCCAACAGTGAAGCCGGCACGGGAGAACGGGGAGAACGCACATGCAGCGTCATGTGACGTCACATCCACAGGACAGCGCGGGAAATTCGGGACCGAATTGCAGCACATTTTGCAGCAACAGCCTGTTCAAGGCAAAGGAGAGATACACCAGAGGAATCATTGTTTTGGGTTTGGAACGCTTCATCTGACATTATTACTAGAAAACTTAAAACGTATATGGATTTTTTTCATAAATCCTGCCACAATCCTGCCTCAAGCTCCTTTAACTAAATTGTTTTTTCAATTTTAGTTTTCGTTATTTCGTTCGTTTTCGTGAACAATAATAACTCTGTCCTGACCCCGACCCGTCGGTTCCATTCCCTGCTGGGAGTTCCTCACAAGATCTTCCTCACAAGATCTTCCTCAGGTTCCTACGGGGGCTTGAAATCCTGGAAAGTGCTTGAATTTCAATGTCGTGTTTTCAAGTCCTGAAAAGTGCTTGAATTTTAGTTAAAGTGCTTGAAATTATAACTGTGTCTTTCACAAAATTGGGATCAGACTTTATAGTTAATTTATTACAAGGAGAAATAAAACCAGTAAGATGAAACATAACTAGATGTTTACAGCACGATCCAATGTACATAATTGTGATAAAAAGCGGAAAAAACTATTATGAGTATAAATATTCCTGTAGATATTTCACCCCAGAGATAAGGTGCTTGAAGATTTTGAAAATGACCCTTGAAAGTGCTTGAAAAGTGCTTGAATTTGACCTTGAAAAATGTGTAGGAACCCTGTCTTCTTTTTCTTTTCTAGTGTGTTTTATTAGAGCACATTATAATACAGTTGCAAATTTACAGTATTCACACATCAGTGTGCATAAAGTACAGGTCATATATGGAGGTATACTATGTATACTATACTACTGTACTATCCATACTATGGAGGTACATTTGTTTCTTAATTATTCAATAAAAAAAAAAAGATTGCTTCAATCAAAAAATATATTTTCAATTAAAAAAAATTCACTTCAATCAAAAAAATTATTTGAACCCTGTTTTTCTTTGATTGGAAACCCAATTTCATCTTAAGTTTGGATACAAGTTTTTTCTATGTGTGGTTAAAAGACAAGTTCTCGTCAATGACAATTCCTAAGTACTTATTTGTTGTGACCATTTACTATATACTATGTATACTATACTACTATCCATACTATGGAGGTAGATTTGTTTCCTAATTATTCAATCAAAAAATATATTTTCAATAAAAAAAAATGTCACTTCAATCAAAAAAATTGTTTTTCTTTGATTGGAAACGTTTTCTTTTTATTGAAGTGATTTTTTTTTTTATTGAAAATATTTTTTTCTTTTTGAAGCAACTTTTTTTTTGATTAAATGATAAAGACACAAATGTCCTGCCCATAATATGCCCAAACACAAAGCAACACGACTTCAATCAAAAAAGTTGCTTCAAACAAAAAAACTTCACTTTTATCAAAGAAAACATTTCCAGTCAAAGAAAAACTGTGTTCAAATGCATTTTTTGAGTCTCAAATATTTTTTGCATCCAAACACTTTTTTTCTTTGATTGAAGTGAATTTTTTTTTTACCGAGTATAAAATGTATGGAACTACGACGGAGTATTAGGGCCAAACTAAAACAAAACAAAAAAGGAATTTATGAGAATAAAGTCGTAAAATTACGAGAATAAAGTCATAATATTACGAAAATAAAGTTAATTGGGAGTAAAGTCGTAATATTAAATATATTATTAATATAACTTCAGAAGATGCTCAATATTCCTCATTTTAACAAAGGGAGAAGACGCTCTTCCTGTTAGAGTTCTCATAAATTATATTCTCATAATATTCCGACTTTATTCTCATAATATTCCGACTTTATTCTCGTAATATTCCGACTTTATTCTCGTAATATTACGACTTTATTCTCATAATATTACGACTTTATTCTCGTAATATTCCGACTTTATTCTCGTAATATTCCGACTTTATTCTCGTAATATTCCGACTTTATTCTCGTAATATTCCGACTTTATTCTCATAATATTACGACTTTATTCTCGTAATATTCCGACTTTATTCTCGTAATATTCCGACTTTATTCTCGTAATATTACGACTTTATTCTCATAATATTCCGACTTTATTCTCGTAATATTCCGACTTTATTCTCGTAATATTCCGACTTTATTCTCGTAATTTTACGACTTTATTCTATTACGACTTTATTCTTGCAACATTATGACTTTATTCTCGTAATTGTACGACTTTATTCTCATTAAATTATGACTTTATTCTCGTAATTTCCAATTTTTTTTGTCTTAGTTTGGCCCTAATACTCCGTCGTATGGAACCAAAAGGACGTGGGTTTTATAAAATGTTTGTTTTCTGTTGTCAGAGTACCAGCTGGAGTCGGAGAGCCTGAGCCGATGTGAGCTGCTCAGGGATGTGGCTGTTGCTAGGCAACAAGCTGACGTCCCTCACTGCTCCGAGGACGGCGGCTTCAGGTGAGGATGCAGAGGCTGGAAACAGGAAACTGATCAAGGAAACTGTTTTTGGGTTTTTTTTTAAACAAAACTTATTTGAAAATATACAAACTCTCAAAGAGGATAATAGAAAAATAACAATTTAAATGCAATATGAGCCACCTCAGCTGGCTCCTCTCGCCAGCTGAGGTGGCTCGGGCACCTGTATAGGATGCCCCCTGGACGCCTCCCTCGTGAGGTGTTCCGGGCATGTCCCGCCGGGAGGAGGCCCCGAGGAAGACCCAGGACACGCTGGAGTGACTACGTCGCTCGGCTGGCCTGGGAACGCCTTGGAGTCCCCCCGGAAGAGCTGGAGGAGGTGTCCGGGGAGAGGGAAGTCTGGGGATCCCTGCTCCGACTGCTGCCCCCGCGACCCGGACTCGGATAATGCGGTGGACAATGGATGGATGGATGGATGCAATATGAAAAGAAAGGAAAATAAAAAAAAAATGGGGATACTTGTAAGGAATACAAAAAACAAAAAACAAGGCGCTCTAAGAATTAAAAGGTGCATATGAATAACAAAATAAATTAAGCATTTAAATTCACATAATGGAGCACAGAAAAGGAGAGGAATTAATAAATTAGAATAACAAATAACGAGCAATGTCTAGACTTATTTTACTTGCATTTTTTTTCTACTCTTTTGAGACATGTGAAAAGAATCTTAAAATCGTTAATAAAACCCCGGAAGGAAGGAGGGTTTACAATTTCTCCATTTGAATATGGTCCTTACCCAGTAACAAAATAATATTAATAATATCAGAAACAGAAAATTCCAAATCATCCATGAAGAAAATAATATGGCTTAATTCAAAAGGTGGAACATTATTAATTTTAAGAGATATCCAATTGTGCATGTCTGTCCAGAAACAATGAGACAAAGGACATTCATAAAACAAATGATCCAGTGTTTCTTCATCCTTTTTGCAGAAGGGTGGCCCGGATGTTTGGTTGCCGGGGCAACCGGCTTCACCTCTAACTTTAGTCACGGTCTGGTTTGTTCATTTGTACTGTCTTTAGGTCAAAATGACCCAATTCTTCCTTCCTTCTTTCCTCCTGCTCTCTCCTTCCTTCTTCCTTTCCTCCTTTCCTCCTTTTTTACCCTCCTTTACTCCTTTTTCTTCCTACGTCCCTTTCGTCATTCGTTCCTTTATTACCTTCTTTTCCTCCCTTCTTTCCTTATTTTCTCCATTCCTTCCTTCTTCCCTCCCTCCTTTCTTCCTTCCTTCCTTCTTTTCTCTTTTCTTCCTTACTTCCTTCTTTCCTTCCTTCCATCTTTTTCTCCCTTCCTTACTCCCTTTCCTACTTCCTTCCTTCTTCCCTTCTTTTCTCTTTTCTTCCTTACTTCCTTCTTTCCTTCCTTCCATCTTTTTCTCCCTTCCTTACTCCCTTTCCTACTTCCTTCCTTCTTCCCTTCTTTTCTCCTTTCTTCCTCACTTCCTTCTTTCCTTCATTCCATCTTTTCTCCCTTCCTTACTCCCTTTCCTACTTCCTTCCTTCCTTCCTTCTTTTCTCTTTTCTTCCTTACTTCCTTCTTTCCTTCCTTCCTTCATTCCTTCTTTTCTCCCTTCCCTACTCCCTTTCCTACTTCCTTCCTTCTTTCCTTCTTTTCTCCCTTCCTTACTCCCTTTTCCTACTTCCTTCCTTCTTTCCTTCCTTCCATCTTTTCTCCCTTCCTTCCTTCCTTCTTTCCTTCCTTCCTTCCTTCCTTCCTTCCTTCCTTCCTTCCTTCCTTCCTTCCTTCCTTCCTTCCTTCCTTCCTTCCTTCCTTCCTTCCTTCCTTCCTTCCTTCCTTCCTTCCTTCCTTCCTTCCTTCTTTTCTCCCTTCTTTCCTCCCTTCCCCCTCCCTTGACCCAGAAACAGCACAAGGGTTAACCAGGTTAGTCCCGTTTTGATCGGGCGTCTCTTTTACAGGGAGACCTGGCCGAGATAGCAGCAACATCGTTACAGAATTAAAAGATAAAAAACAAACTAACAAATAGATGAATTACATAAAGACATAGTGAATTAAAACACTTGCACACAGACAGTCTGAACTCCACCGTTTTCATCAGAGCTTTAAATTCAGTCACAGGTCCGAGGTTTATTGTAGTTTATTCCAAGTGCTGGTGCTGAAAACCTAAAAGCTTTCTTCACAAATTCTCTTCTTATTTTTGGAAACAACCAAATGCAAAATGTCCATTAAGCGGAGATTGTAACCTCCTTGTTTCCATGTTAAAAAAGAAGATAAATAAGAAGGAATTTGACCCAGAATGGCTTTATAAATGAACAAATACCAGTGACTGAGGCGACCAGCCTGTAACAATGACCAATTTACTTTAGTGTAGAGAAGACAGTGATGGAGAGAGAACCACAGTTTGTTTTAGATTAGGTATTAGACAAACACAAACAGTGCTTCTCTAAGACCATTACTGATGTCTTTCCCTTTGGCTTTATGTTTAAACAATCCTGGAAAACTGCAGAAATATTAGTCTGTCCACCAGACAGGTTAGTGCTGAACATTTTTGGGTTTTAAAGGGTCGCGGCATAGGTTTTATTTAATACAAATAATTCATTATAAATATTAATATGAATTATTATTATTATTATTAATAATAATAATAATAATAATAATAATAATAATAATAATTAAAGCTGCAAACAGCGATGAACGGGCCCTCGCGCATGCAATTTTCACCAATAAAAGTCAAGGACTCAAAACTGAGTCCGATGACACCACCATGACTCTTTATGTGAAACCATTCAAAAGTTATGGCAGAAAATAGTAACTATCAAATATGGACCAATCAGATGAAGGGGGGTCTAGTGTCGCCACGGTAACGCTTTTGACTGAGAAAAGTAATGCGCGTCGTCGCAGGATGGAGACGCACATTTTGATGTATAACACACCTGGGTGCACGTTACGGTTCGGGCCGTATTAACTGCTGAAGGAATGGCATAAATTGCGCCAAAATTACACAATTAATTCAAAATGGCCGACTTCCTGTTGGGTTTCGGCCATGGCTCCAAGAGACTTTTCTTTAAGTTGTGACATGACACAGGTGTGTACCGATTTTCGTGCATGTACGTCAAACCGTATTGTGGGGCTTGAGGCATAAAGTTTTCTAGGGGGCGCTGTTGAGCCGTTAGGCCACGCCCATTAATGCAAACCATAAAATTTTGCGTGCAAAATTTGGTGACTTTTGGGGCACGTTTAGGGGGAAAAAAGGCCCTCATTTCGTTGGAAGAAAAACGATAAAAATTCCTTGGCACTGTCAGTGCTCGGGCCCTAAAAATAATAATATTAATGATGATTCTGTTTTCCTCTGATTTTTATTTGCTCATGTTCAGACCGCTGCAGTGTGCTGGGCGGGGTCAGGAGTGCTGGTGTGTGGACGCCGGAGGTCAGGAGGTCGCCGGGACTCGAACCAACAGCTCTGCCCTTCACTGTGAGCAACGCGCCTCGGCTCTGTTGACCCGGGGGAACCCGGGGGAACCCGGGGGAACCCGGTGGAACCCGGGGGAACCCGGGGGAACACGGGGAAACCCGGTGGAACCCGGGGGAACACGGGGAAACCCGGTGGAACCCGGGGGAACCCGGGGGAACCCGGGGGAACCCGGTGGAACCCGGGGGAACCCGGAGACGGTGTTAACCTCCACGCTGTCGTCCGCAGGCCCGACCCCCTGCAGGCTGCAGGCGGCGCTGCGCTGCTCCCCGTCAGGCCTCTTCCTGCCGCTGCAGTGCGACGCCAGCAGGGGGCAGTGTTGGTGCGTGGACCGGGACGGCATGGAGCTGTACGGGACCCGGCAGGCCGGGGGGACCCGGCAGGCCGGGGGGACCCGCACATGTACGTACACTTTATATTGTGCTTGATCTACTTAAAAAAATAAGTCAACTTTTTGCATGAGATTATTATGTAGATCAAGAAAGACTAGTCTTTGTATAAACTACTTAAATAATACATTTTGCAAGTAGTTTATATAAAGACTAGTCTTTCTTGATCTACATAAAAATCTCATGCGAAAAAGTTGCCTTAATTTTTTTAAAGTAGATCAAGCAAGATATTTTTTACCGTGGTGTTCTATTTAAACAACAAAAACATGTTTCATCTAAACGTTAATCTGCCCAATAGATTAAATGTGTAAATAGAACAAGATCATTGCTTGTTGTTTGTGTGTAAATGAAAAGATTACCTGGGATTACATAAATACTGCTGGTTAAGGAAAAAATGCACAATGTCTTGTTTTTTTTTTAACAAATGCAGATTAAGTTCAAAACTAGATGTATTCATGTAACGCAACAAACTTCATTTTTAATTGTTAATATCACAGATTTAAATATGTTATATTTACATGCGCTTAGATTTATTTTTTTCAGTGTATGGATAGACGGGGTTCTGGTTCCACCGTCCTCGGGACGGAGAAACGTCTGGATGAGCTGCCCAGAGGATTCAGAAAAAAGATTATTCAACGTTTATCTGATAAAAAAATTCAAAAAAAGGACCATAAAGGAAGTTTTGGACTCATAAAAGTTTACTTTAACAAAACCAAACATGGGAAACTCAAGCACAAGATATATTTACAA
This sequence comes from Cololabis saira, assembly GCF_033807715.1. NCBI lineage: Eukaryota > Metazoa > Chordata > Actinopteri > Beloniformes > Belonidae > Cololabis > Cololabis saira. The sequence goes on from NC_084589.1 coordinate 50,833,059, forward strand.
CAAAAAACTATACTTATCAACACAGTACTAAACAATAACCCACAGAGAAATTAATCTAAACTCCCCAAATAAAGGTAAAAACACAAAATAACCAAAATAGGAAACATAAACCCTCACAAATATAGTGGACCAGTCCAATTAGGCCTAATTTGAACAGATTTGCAGCAGCTGGGAGTCTTTTCAACAGAACTGGCAACCTCCACCGCAGCCTCTCCAGACCTGGCAACCCAAAGACAGATGTTTCACTTAAAGAATAATAACCAAGATGTCCGGTAGTGAGCTCCTCCTCACCTGGGTGTCCCGTCCCCCTGCAGGTCCGGGCAGCTGCCAGGTGAGGGCCCGCCGCCTCCTCCACGCCGGTGCCGGTGCCGGTGCCGGCACCGGTACCGGTGCTGCGTCGCCCCCCCAGTGCGCGGCGGACGGCAGCTTCCTGCCGGTCCAGTGCAGGTTCATCAACACCACGGACCGGGCCGAGGTGGACCTGCGGCCCGCCTTCAGCAGGTGAGGCCCCGCCTGCAGCCGCCGCATGGTTACTTGTGTATTTAAAAGGATCCCCATTAGCTGGATGATTGCATTTAGGCCTGTGTTGAAAAAAACGATTTTCCGATTCCAAATCGATTCTCATATTAATTCGTAAGAATCGATTCGTATGTCTAAACATTTTTTTTTTCATCATTACATTAGAACTTTTGGTATTTTTTTTTTTATGCCCAAAAAAGGAATGTTTTGTTGGACACTAGAATAACTGGTGTCATGTTTTTGTCTTTAAATATGTTTAAATGTATTGAAAACATTAAAGTTTTCAGTTATAATTGCATACATTGACTATATATCATTACTTTATATACTGTCTTGGGGTTACATTTGCATAAAATGCTAAAAACAAAAAAATTAAAAACCGAAATAGTACGAAAATGTAATAAATTCATACGGAATGTACCCTGGATCTGTTTGGTAATTCTGCCCCACAATGTTTCTGTTTCAGTTCTATCAGCATTCTGGGAGCTGATTGGTCCTTACAGCATCATTAGCTGCAATACTTGCTGTTTAATCTCAATATAATACTAGTATTAATATATATATAACTACAGTCATATAATTCAGGCAACAGCTTTTAATAACACTAACCCAAATCAATATCGAAATCGAATCGAATTAAATCCTGATAATTGATTCTGAATCTTAAGAATCGGAATCTAATTGATTCTTGACACTTGAATCGATCCCCAGCCCTGGTACATATCATTTGTAATGTGTGTTGCGCCGCCGCAGGTTCCCGGAAGCCTTCCAGACGTTCGGAGGGTTCAGGAAGTTGTTCCCGGCCGTTTCCTCGTACTGCTTCTGCTCCGACAGCCGCGGCCGGGAGCTGGAGAACACAGGTATACACACACACACACACACACACACACACACACACACACACACACACACACACACACACCTGCTGGTGCTGATGCAGGTGCTGCCCCCTGCAGGTGTGGAGCTGCTGCTCTCGGAGGTCTACGACTCGGCGGCGGTGGGTCTGCCGTCGGGACGCAGCTTCTCCCAGACCAACGTCTACAGGGTCCTGCAGAGGAGGATGTTGGGAGTTCGCCTCGCCGCCACCGGCCGCTTCAGATGTACGTAGATCCCGTCTCTGCATCAGAACAATTTATGATTCCACCTATTACCGTTTTCCTCACACCTGATTCTAATTAGTGGTCATCATTAGCTTGTCATAAAGGTCTGGGCACTTCTGTTGTTGAAACAGCTACTTTTATCACGGTGTGCTTAAGCAGGGAAACATCTAAAACATGCTGGATAGTGGCTCTCGAGGGCCAGGATTGGGCACCCCTGCTCTAGGAACTACGAGTAAACCTGCACTCCGAGAACGGAGAGCTCTGCCAGGAACATAAGGCACTATCAGGCACTATATAATGCGAAGCTAAGCCGTTTCAGGCTTTATACGCAAGTAATAACATTTTAAATTGGATTCTGAATTTTACAGGTAGCCAATGGAGCGACGCTAACACTGGAGAGACGTGGTCTCTCCTGTCAGCATGAACTAGTTTTTCTGCATCATTCTGCGAGAGGATTTTCCTAATCTTTGCAATATTACGGAGATGGAAAAATGCTATTTTACAAACCTGATTAACATATGGTTTAAACAACAAATCCTGATCGAAAACAACACCGAGGTTTCTCACAGTTGCACTGGAAGCCATCGCAACACCATCTAATCCCTTCCTAAGATGCTCTGGACCAAGAATGAGGGGGGGGGGGGGGGCGTCAGCAGCACACAACAGTCATGTGGAAGCAGCATGCGGGATTATACTTCCCAATGGCTGCATGTATAAACTGAACAAGATTGGCCCTAGCACTGAACCCTGCGGAACACCATAACAGACCCTTGACTGTTCTGAAGAAACCTCATGTACATGAACAAACTGGAACCTGTCAGATAGATATGATTTAAACCAACGTAGAGCTGTCCCTTTAATCCCAACAACATGCTCTAACCTGTGCAGTAAAATGCCATGATCTATAGTGTCAAAAGCAGCACTGAGGTCCAGTAGAACCAGTATGGACACTAATCCCTTATCTGAGGCCATAAGGAGGTCATTCGTGACTCGAACAAGTGCTGTCTCTGTGCTATGATGCATTCTGAACCCTGACTGAAAAACTTCAAACAGATAATTTCTATACAAATAGTCACATAACTGGCTGGAAACTGCCTTTTCCAGAATTTTAGATACGAATGGAAGGTTAGAAATTGGCCTATAATTAGCTAAGGTGTCTGGGTCAAGAGAAGGTTTTTTAAGTAAAGGTTTAATTACTGCAACTTTGAAAACCTGTGGTACATATCCTAAACTTAGGGATAGGTTGATTTAGTCCAGTATTGTCGCACCAATAAGAGAAAAAACATTTTTGAATACTTGCTACTAGCACCTACTAGCACCCACTAGCACCCACTAGCACCTACTAGCACCCACTAGCACCTACTAGCACCCACTAGCACCTACTAGCACCTACTAGCACCCACTAGCACCTACTAGCACCTACTAGCACCTACTAGCACCCACTAGCACCTACTAGCACCTACTAGCACCCACTAGCACCTATTAGCACCCATTAGAACCCACTAGCACCCACTAGCACCTACTAGCACCCACTAGCACCCACTAAAACCTACTAGCACCCACTAGCACCTATTCCCGTCTGCCCCGCAGGTCCGTCCCGCTGCGAGGAGGAGCGGCGGGCGGCGCTAGCCTCGTCCAGCGTCTACGTCCCGTCCTGCGAGGAGGGCGGAGCCTACAGCCCCAGGCAGTGCCAGCGGGGGGGCCGGTGCTGGTGCGTGGACCCCCACGGGTCAGAACTCCCTGGGTCGGGGCGTCGGGGCGGTGGAGACTCCCTCGTCTGCAGCGGAGGTTCGTTTGATTGTTTCTCATCATTTCTCATCAGACTTTCTTCTTCTACTTCTACTTTTCTTGTTCTCTGGTCTTTAATCTAATGGAAGTTATTTAATGCATAGATTGCAGAGAGTATTCTTTAATGGAGATTACTCAGATAGCACATCTCTAGAATGTGGAATTCCTCAAGGAAACTGCCTAGGTCCACTTATGTACTGTATCTTTACAAATTATTTACCTCTTAAATTAGCACTGTATGCAGATGACACTACAGTGTTTGTATCAGCAACAACACCTGCTGATCTAAATGTCATCTTGAACAAAGAGCTTGATATAATCGGGAAATGGGTCTTAATACTTAATACTTAATACAAACAAAACGAAATGTATTATATTTAGTTCAAACCGTGTTTTGTCGTGTTATTAGGCCCCGAGCAGTGCAAAGGCCCTATTGTATCTGTAGGAATTGTTTTTTTTCTCGTTTTTATTTTTATTTTTCCGACGAAATGAGGGCCTTTTTTCCCCCTAAACGTGCCCCAAAAGTCAAATTTTGCACCAAGCCAGGCCTGGCGAAAAATTTGATATTTAATGGTTTGCATTAATGGGCGTGGCCTAATGGCTCAACAGCGCCCCCTAGAAAACTTTGTGCCTCATACATGCACGAAAAACGGTACACACCTGTATCATTGCACAACTTAAAGAAAAGTCTCTTGGCGCCATGGCCGAAACCCAACAGGAAGTCGGCCATTTTGAATTAATCGTGTCATTTTGGCGCAATTTATGCCATTCCTTCGGCAATTAATACGGCCCAAACCGTAACGTGCACCCAGGTGTGTTATACATCAAAATGTGCGTCTCCAACCTGCGACTACACGCATTACTTTTCTCTTTCAAAAGTGTTACCGTGGCGACGCTAGACGCCAAAAAGCGCGCCCCCCCTTCATCTGATTGGTCCATATCTGATAGTTCCTACTTTCTGCCATAACTTTTGAATGGTTTGACATAAAGAATCGTGGGTGGGTAGTTTTGACCTTGACCTTCATTGGTGAAAATTGCACGCGCGAGGGCCCGTTCATCGCTGCTTGCAGCTTTAATTTCATTTTCTTTCTTTATGTCTTTTAACTGTATGTTTTAAATGTATGGTTTTTAATGTGGACCCCATTAGGTCCACTAGCTGTGTTTAAGGGCATAGCTAATGGGGATCCTTACAAATACACAAATAAACAAATCTCGACGTTCCGGTCCTTCCTGCAGGTTCTGGTCCGGTTGACTGTCCCTCCCGGCGCCGGCTGGTTCTGTCCCGGCTCTTCTCGGGTCCCGTGGAGCCTCCGTCCCAGACCTCCTCCGTCAGCTCCTCCTGCCGGGCTCTCCGGCGGGCCCTGGGGGGCCAGGCGTCCCTGGTCTCCGTCCTGGGGGACGTCCTCCGCGGCGTCTTCCCCTCCGTGGGCGGGGCCCACCGGGCCCTGCGTGGCTCCGCCCCCCGCCGGCTGCAGGAGAACCTGTTCGGGGGGAAGTTCCTGAAGAGCGCGGCGGCCCTGAACTTCAGCGGGGCGCTGGGGCCCCGGGGGGCCCTGGGCCTGGACCAGCTCGCGTCTCAGGAGGTCCTGACCCGCCTGGAGGAGAACCGGGACCTGGTCCGGTCCGTCAGCAGAGTCCTGGAGGACCCGGCCTTCCTGTCCGCCCTGCAGCAGAGCCTGACGGGCCTCAGCAGCTCGGCGCCGCTGGACCAGGTACTGGACCAGTTTTAGTTTTAGTCTTTAGTTTTTAGTCTTTGGGTCTATCATTTTAGTTTTTATTAGTTTTAGTCACGTTCATTCTCCTTTTAGTCGTGTCAAGTTTCAGTCGACTAAAAGTCATTTTAGTCTTATTTTAGTCAGAATTGTCCATTTTAGTCTAGTTTTAGTCAAATATTGTATTTAGCCAAACCCATTTTACAATCAAAACAAGGTTATCTTATTATTATATTATTGTTACCTTATAGACTCAAGAATTGAATTTACAACATATTTATTTTTCCACATTTCTCCCCATCTTTTTCTTTTTCCACGACACATTGGGTTTTTCTTTTCCACGTCTATGTAGGAAAGTGTATCCAAAGATCTAAAGACTAAACTGGTTTAAAGACTAAACCAGAAGAAACTACTGAAAACATGGACATTAAGGATCTTTGGTGGAACATTCCGTCTTGTTTTGGTCAACGAAAATGAAGACACATTTTAGCAGAGTTTTTATTTTGTAATCTACATTTTAGTCTGGTTTTTATTCCTCTACGATATTGTATTATATGTTTAATTATCGTTATCGTCACATGACCAGCATTTTTATTGCGTCTCATTTTCCTCAGGTGATGAAGGTTCGTTGACAAAAGCAACTTTACTCCTAACGAGTCTGTTACGTGGTAACAGTTTTGAATATGAATATTTAAAGGAGCCGTCTGTAAGAAATGGCCAAAACTGGTACTGCAGTCACTTTCAAAATATTGTTGAGCGGCGTGTACCCTCCCCCTCCTCCCCCCGACCAGAGGTTGCCAGGTAGGCTGCAGAATGCAGCAGGAACGTAGGCTGCCATGGCTGCCATAATTAGAGCCGAGCTGGCAACCCGGATGCCCAAACAATACTGACTTGGTGATTGGGAGATAGGTGGAGGGTGGAGCTTCAGAAACAATACTGACTTGGTGATTGGGAGATAGGTGGAGGGTGGAGCTTCAGAAACAATACTGACTTGGTGATTGGGAGATAGGTGGAGGGTGGAGCTTCAGAAACAATACTGACTTGGTGATTGGGAGATAGGTGGAGGGTGGAGCTTCAGAAACAATACTGACTTGGTGATTGGGAGATAGGTGGAGGGTGGAGCTTCAGAAACAATACTGACTTGGTGATTGGGAGATAGGTGGAGGGTGGAGCTTCAGAAACAATACTGACTTGGTGATTGGGAGATAAGTGGAGGGTGGAGCTTCAGAAACAATACTGACTTGGTGATTGGGAGATAGGTGGAGGGTGGAGCTTCAGAAACAATACTGACTTGGTGATTGGGAGATAGGTGGAGGGTGGAGCTTCAGAAACAATACTGACTTGGTGATTGGGAGATAGGTGGAGGGTGGAGCTTCAGGCCAAAACAAAAAATCACAACATAAACATCAGTTGAGGGCTGCAACTCCTCTTTTTAAACTGGAATATCCTGGCTTGAGTGCTGTTGTCAGTGACATAAGTATTTGAAATTAACATGCTTTTTAAATGTCTGTTGACATATCGGGGTCATTTTATGATTCGTTTTATTATTGCTCTTACATACAGCTCCTTTAAGAAACACCAAGACAACTGTAGTCCCACAGGGAACAGTTCTGGGGCTCCAGGACAACTGTAGTCCCACAGGCACCAGTTCTTGTCACAGCTTATGCAGATGATTCCCAGATCTACGTTGAACTCTCATGATTAGGATCCTTTTTTTATTTTGTAATCTACATTTTAGTCTGGTTTTTATTCCTCTACGATATTGCATATTGATATCTGCATATTGCAGAATTTTCTTTGACGAAAGCAGCTTTACCGGTAACGCCCGGCGGATGCTTCGTTACCGTGGAAACAGATCCGGGGACTAAACCCGCTCCGTTGTCCTGCAGGTCCTGGCGCCGCTGCTGCGCTCCTGCTCCGGCGAGGAGGACACCACCTTCGTCCCGCGCTGCTCCCCCGGCGGCGGCTTCAGGGAGGTGCAGTGCGGCGCCGGCGAGTGCTGGTGCGTGGACCCCCGGGGCCGGGAGGTGGACGGGTCCCGGACGGCGGGGCGTCCGCGCCGCTGCCCGTCCCGCTGCGAGGCGGCGCGGGCCGCCGCCCTGAGGTCCAAGGCAGACATGGCCGCCGGGGCCGAGCTCCACGTCCCAGCATGCTCGGAGGGCGGGGACTTCCTGCCGCTGCAGTGCGTCGGGTCCCGCTGCTTCTGCGTGGACGGCGAGGGGACGAGGACCGGCGGGCCGGCAGGGGACGCCGTCTCCTGTAAGAGCCGTGAGGTCACGACCTTCCTCACCCTCACCCTGGACCAGGCTCTAATGTGTGTGTGTGTGTGTGTGTGTGTGTGTGTGTGTGTGTGTGTGTGTGTGTGTGTGTGTGTGTGTGTGTGTGTGTGTGTGTGTGTGTGTGTTTCAGGTCCAGAGGAAACCCCCCCGAAGCTTCAGTCTACAGGTGAAGCCTGATGTTTACGTTCTACACTAAATTAAATGCTTTAACCTTGTACTGTCTTTGGGTAATAATGACCTAATTCTCCTTCCTTCTTCCCTTCCTCTTTACTCCCTTGCTTCCTTCTTTCCTTCATTCCTCCCTCCCTTCTTTCCTTCCTTCTTTTCTCCATTCCTTCCTTCTTTTTTCCCTTCTTCTTCCTTCTTTCCTCCTTTCCTTCTTTCTTTTCTCCCTTCCTTCCTTCCTTCTTTCCTCCCTTCCTTCCTTCTTTCCTCCCTCCCTTCCTTCCTTCCTTCTTTCCTTCCTTCCTTCTTTCTTTTCTCCCTTCCTTTTCTCCCATCCTCCCTTCCTTCTTTTCACCCTTCCTTCCATCCTTCTTTTCTTCCTTCCTTCTTTCCTCCCTTCTTCCCGTCCTCCTTCCTTGACCCAAAGACAGCCCAAGGTTCAAACTAGTGCTGTCAAGCAATTTAAAAAATCTAATTAATAACAGGATTTATAATTAATCTAATTAAACGCACTTTAATGTCATATCTGCTAAAGGTCCCCAAATAAAGAATTCAACTGGTTTTGTCCCAGTCCCACCATTAGAACCAAGAAGCAACTCAGGGACCAACTGCTTTTGGGGATGTTTGTTTTATTTTGCGCCTTGCCTTTAAATTAGCGTATGGGCCTATATAGGTTATTTATTTGCATCAGTGTATATTTTTATTTGCACCTTTTGCTATAAAAAAAAAACAGTCAATGAAAAATGAACAATAGGAAGCCAAGAGAGCTTATAATATTACAAAGTTCACTCTCACTCATTTGACATCATTTGGATGGGTAAATTATTCACAAAAATGAATAGTAAATGGAAAATAAATTGAGTCTAAAGTTACGTAGTGTCGCTTTAAGCGAAATGAGTGTATACATGATCACGGAAATATTTTGGATATTTCGACTTACTTCTGAATTAAGTTTAATTCGGAATGGCCATTTAAATTCGGAATTAGGTGTTTACATAGTAAATTTTACTCATTTTAGATCGTATTTAATTTTAATTCTGAATTAAAGAGGAATTAAACTTCCCATGTAAACGCACTGAGTGGATTTAGATGCTACACCAGTGGGCGGGGCTAACCTGTCCATCACCTGTCAATCATCCAGGTCGCTGCTCCGACGTGCTCGCCGAGGTCACGACCTTCAGACAGGAAGTGAGGAGCATCATGGCTCTCTCTAACTCCTCCCACCTCCCGCTGGGATACGGACTCCTATTGGCTGAAGGTTTGACCCTCGACGACCTCCGGATCGGCCAATCAGAGGAGGAGCTGCAGGTCTCGGAGAGGCTGCTGGGCGGATCCAGAGCTGCGCTGCGATTGGCTGCTTTCTCCAGTGAGCCGGTTTCATGATATATCTGGATTATATATCGATGATATATCGATCACATGGGAACTTTTTATATCGTCTTTTAACTTGAGTTCGTAGAGTCGGTTATGTGATTATTTTGTGAAAATCTGAATCTATTTGATAATAAAGCGGAGCTCAGAAACCTCCCGGGTGTCTCCTGGGTCCTAAAACCTCCCGGGTGTCTCCTGGGTCCTAAAGCCTCCCGGGTGTCTCCTGGGTCCTAAAACCTCCCGGGTGTCTCCTGGGTCCTAAAGCCTCCCGGGTGTCTCCTGGGTCCAAAGACCTCCCGGGTGTCTCCTGGGTTCTAAAACCTCCCGGGTGTCTCCTGGGTCCCAAAACCTCCCAGGTGTCTCCTGGGTTCTAAAACCTCCCAGGTGTCTCCTGGGTCCTAAAGCCTCCCGGGTGTCTCCTGGGTCCTAAAGCCTCCCGGGTGTCTCCTGGGTCCTAAAGCCTCCCGGGTGTCTCCTGGGTCCTAAAGCCTCCTGGGTGTCTCCTCCATTAAATTTCCATAAATAGTTTGCACCTGAGGACCTAAGTCCCTCCTCGTCACCTGGACGAGATTTAAGGAAAAGGAGGAAGGAAATAAGTAAATCAGTGTTTGTTTGGTTTGATGACGTCACTCTGATGTCACTGTGATGTCACTCTTACATCACTGTGATGTCACTCCCTCAGCCGTGCAGATGCTGCTTCCTCCTGGCCGCTGCTCTTACCAGCCGTTCACTCCCCAGTGTGACGCCGCCGGACGCTGGCTGCACACGCAGTGCTACCACAGCACAGGTCTCACACACACACTCACACACACACACACACACACACATACACACACACACACACACACACACAGCCACACACACTCACACACACACACACACACACACACACACACAGTAGCTAACACGTGTGTGTGTTCAGGTCAGTGTTGGTGTGTGGACGAGGACGGCGAGTACGTCCCCGACTCCCTGACCAGCCGCTCATCTCACCTGCCCCAGTGTAAGAACACACCTTTGTTCCTCTGCAGCAGCGGTATCCAACTATAATACTATAATAATATATATATATATATATATATATATATATATATATATATATATTCAACTAAAACTTTAAGAGGTCCAGTTAGAGAAAATTTACTCCCGCTCACTCGTCTCCCTGTATTTGGACGGTTCTGGACAGTTCTGGACGGTTCTGGACGTGTCCGTCAGTCCTTCATCTTCAGTAACATGTTTGTTCCTGCAGGTCCGACCCGCTGCCAGAGAGCTGAGGCTCACTTCCTGCTCTCAGGTTGGAGGCGGGGCTCTGACATCACCGCCAGGTACCGCCCACGCTGTGAGCAGGTATGACACACACACACACACACACACACACACACACACACACACACACTCACACACTCACACACTCTTCCAGTACCGAGGATATTGATCAGCACGTGTTTCAGGACGGGAGCTTCGCGGTTCTGCAGACCAGCGGCGGCGCCGGCTGGTGTGTGAATCCCACCACCGGAGAGAGGCTGCAGACGGCGACAAGGAGCGCCGCGGGACAGCTGACGTGTAAACACACACACACACACATATATACACACACACATACACACACACACACACACACTCTCTCACACACATATACACACACATACACATACACACTGACTGTGGCCTCGACACTGGTGCGGTTGGTTTTGCAGTATGTCAGTGTGCGGCACTCTGTCCTTCCAGGATATCCCCAGGATGCATTGTAGGCACTTGATGTGAAAAGCCTCAAGCATCCTGAGGTGGCGGCTTTATAGTGTCCGCGCCTGTAGAGGAGGGTCGTCGTGACGACAGCCAGATAAACCGCAACCTTGGTGTGGAGTTTGAGGTCTTTGTTTTGAAAGACCCCTCTCCTGAGTCTGCCAAATGATGCGGGTGGCTGCTTTATCCGGTTATGGATCTCTCTGTCAATGGTGCAATTGTCAGAGAGAAAGCTGCCTAGGTATTTGAAAGTGTCCACTGTTTCAAGTGGCTTATTGGAGATGGTGAAGGTTGGTGGATGGGATGGGGGAGTAGATGCCCACTGGCATATTACTTCAGTCTTTGCTACGTTGACAGAAAGGCCCAGTCTGCTATAGGAACTTGAAACAGCTGAGAGAGTAGCTTGCAGTGCTTCCGGTGTGTGGGCCACAACTGCACAGTCATCTGTATATTGGAGTTCAATGACTTTCTCTGATGTTATTTTTGTGACTGCTTGGAGCCTTCTGATGTTAAAGAGGATTCCATCAAGTCGGAAATCTACGGTAACCCCACTGTCCTTCTCGATCCTCTCATGGAGCAGCAGCGTCACACAGAGGAGGAAGATGTTAAACAGAACTGGTACAAGGACACATCCTTGGCGTACTCCGGTGCGCTCCTTGAAGGGTTCCGATTCCTGACCGCCAATAGACACACGTGCCATCATCCCATCGTGGAATTGCCTAAGGATGTTGACAAACTTCTGTGGGCATCCAAACTTCAGGAGAATGTTCCAGAGGAGCACTCTGTTGACCATGTCGAAGGCTTTTGACAGATCAATAAAAGCAACAAAGAGGTTCTGTTGCTGTTCCCTACACTTCTCCTGAAGCTGCCGTGCTGTGAACACCATGTCCACAGTGATCCTATAACTCCTGAAACCACATTGTGATTCCGGCAACAGGTCTTCTGTGATGCTCTTCACCAGCCAATGTAGCATGACTTTAGCCAGGACTTTGCCAGCAACCGCCAGAAGGGAGATGCCGCGGCTGTTGCCACAGAGGGACTTGTCCCCTTTGCCTTTGTAGATGGTAATGACATTGGCATCTTTCCACTGCTGATGTACGGCTTCATGCTTCCACACATTGCTGATAAAGAGGAAGAGGGTACAAAGGTAGCCTCCTTGCTTGAGGATCTCAGCAGGTATGCTGTCAGGTCCAGGGCTCTTGTTTTTCAGAGACTTTATAGCACTCTTGACCTCTACATAGGTTGTTGGGAGGTCAAGGTCTTGAATGGTAGGGTGATTGGAAAGTTCCTCCAGGACTGAGGGGTCTGTAGGGGAGGGCTGGTTGGGCAGTTCTTCAAAGTGCTCTGCCCATCGTTTGGTGATGAGCTTCTGGTCTTTTATGAGGGTTGTGCCATCACTTGACTTCAGCGGGGAGACAGTGCCGTTTCTTGGGCCATAGACGGTCTTCACTGCATCATAAAAGTTGTGCATGTCGTTTTCGTTGGCATGAGATTGGATTTCAGCCGCCTTCGATTTCCAGCACTCATTCTGCAGGGCACGCAATTTTGACTGCACCTCCCCCATGGATGTTTGCCATTGCCGCCGGAGCACAGCTGATGTGGGATTGTTGAGTGCAGCACTGTGTGCTGTGTGCATGTGTTTGAGCATGGTGGTTATTGTGCCTGTGTTGTCATCAAACCAGTCCTGGTGCTTTCTATGCTTGTATCCAATGGATTGGGATGCCGCTTCATAAAGCCTGGAGCTGACACAGGACCATTTTTTATCAATGGAGTCGTCTCTCATCAGGATAGGCTCAATGTCTTCCAGGTTTTCAGCAAGAGAGAGACGGAGTTTGTCCCGGGCCTTAAGCTCAGCTAGCCGGGTACAGTCAAGCCTCTTCTTCCCTGACCTCTGGATACGAATAGCGGGGCGGTACTTGCACTCGAAGCTTGGTCATGATGAGTCGGTGGTCAGTCCAACACTCAGCTCCTCATTGCACGAGTCAGTAAGTCGACTTTTATGTACAGGCGTCTTACGATGAAGTCAATCAAGTGCCAATGTTTGGAGCGTGGGTGCATCCAGGATGTTTTGTGCTTATTTTTTAATTGGAAGATGGTGTTTGTGATGGTCAGGTCATGTTCAGCACAGAGGCTTAGCAGCCGTAGGCCATTTGCATTGACTTGTCCGATGCCATGCCCGCCAATAACCCCGCTCCACACCTTGTTGTCCTTCCCCACTCTGGCATTAAAGTCGCCCAGCAAGAAGATCTTATCCTCCTTAGGTATGCTACGCAGGACCTCATCTAATGCCTGGTAGAAGCTGTCCTTGACATCTTCCTTTGATGGCAGGGTAGGCGCGTAGGCACTAAGAAGGGTGGCGTATCTTTTCTCGGCCAAAGGGATCCTGAGTGACATGAGCCTTTCAGTTGTGCCAATCGGTGTTTCTGGGAGTTTTGGATGGGAGGCTGTTTTTTATTGCAAGTCCCACGCCATGCTGATGCTGCCCTCCTGGAGGGTTTCCTTTCCAGAAGAAAGTGTAACCCTGCCCTTCTTCCTTTAGGGAACCTTCATCCAGGAGTCTGGTTTCGCTAAGTGTAGCAATGTCAACATTGTAGCGGTTGAGTTCCACTGCAATGAATGCAGTTCTCTCCGCGGAGGTCTATCGGTGTTGACGGCAGTGTCCAGGAGTGTCCTTATGTTCCATGATGTCATTTTGAGAGGGATTATTTTCTTTGTTTCATTTTGACCGTTGAGTGGAATTCCCGCTAGGTGCGGTGGCCAATCCATGATGTGCCGGAGTGGGCATTGTTTGGGCCACCTTTTCACTCACACCACTCTCACACACATATATATACACACACACACACACACACACACACACACACACCGGTCAGGCTGCTCGTCGTAGCTAACCCCCCCGTTGCCTCCAGGTCCAGGTCCCTGTGAGCTCCAGGGCCTCCAGTGTCGCCCCGACGGCTCCGTCGCCCCGCTGCAGTGTGACATCACTTCCTGTTGGTGTGTGTCTGATGACGGACAGGAAGTGCGCGGGACCCGGGCCGCCCGCCGGACGGGAGCGACGCCGTCATGTGACCGTAAGCCCCCCCTCCCGCCCCCGTGGTTCAGTGGTGGTTGGTTGGTTAGTTAGTCTGAGGGCTTCACCTGTCTGTCCCCGCCCCCCCAGGTCCGCTCTGCCCCGCCCCCACCATTACCCATGGTGCACTGCTCTGTCGCCGAGTCGCCGACGGCCGCCAGAGCTGCGACCTGCTCTGTCACCGTGGTTACCAGAACTCCCTCCCCGCCAGCAGCTTCCTGTGTGAGACGACGAGTCAGCGATGGGGCGGAGCCCACCGGCCGCTGGGCGGGGCCTGTCAGGGTAAGGCCGTGACCAGAGACGTTCTATGAACGAGACAGCCCACTACGGTTGGGTTTCCTGTATCTGTGTCACGTGACTGCCACGCCTCTTTAGTAGGCTAACGGCAGGTCCTGAGTCTATTGAGTCCTATGGGAAAAGTGCACGTGAGACCAGATTATTACCAATTCCTTCGCCCCATAGTAACCTAAGCAAATATGGGACCCATTTTTCAAAAGCCACAAACCTTCTGAACATTCTGACACCAAAATGGCAATTTTCAGACCTAGGGGAAAATGAACTTTGTTTGAGACCTGTCTCTGTCTGAGCAACACACTCTCGCGAGATTTGGCTCTCATAGCTAATAATATAATATAATATAATATAATATAATATAATATAATATAATATGATATAATATGATATAACACATAGCTCTCCTCAGAGTCGTCGGTCACTGCAGAACTGCCAAAGTCGATTTCCCATCGCATAAAATTAAGTTTAAAACTAACATAAAACTTGATTCTTTGCTTAATAATACTGTTATTGTTATTATTGAAGTCTTTTTGGAAGGGAAAAAAGAATATTAGACTGATCCGATGATCTTGTACTGGGTTGATATCAGATAAAGCAGAGCAGATAAAAGGCGGCAGATTAAAAAAAAAAAAAGAGCGGCAAAGTAAGGCGCAAATATTAAAGTTGAACTGTATCTCGTTCATAACACTTACAAAACGATGTGGGGAGAGGGGTGACCACGCCCACTTAGGAGACAGGAAGTGTTTACCATTTCATACCATTGGCAGTAACGGTAATGCGCTATCTTCTGTATAGAGGATCTTTGCCGTGACCTCTGACCCAGTGAAGGATGACCTTAAAGGGGACCTATTATGAAAAACAGGTTTTTTCTTGCTTTAACATTTATAAAGTGTTTTTTTCTTGCTTTAACATTTATAAAGTGGTCTCCCCTCAGCAACTCAGAGAAGGAGGAAACAACCAGATTCTGCAGTGTCTGTACAGCCGCCCGGATGATCGTCCAGTGTGATGTGGATCTACGAGCCAATAAGATTCTGATCCCCAAAGTTACGGAACCAAAATGTGATTTACATAGTTTGGCCTCCGACGCGTGAAATCACGCCCACAACTAACTTCGCCGGCCGGAGCTTCCTCCATTTTTCCGTAGCGGTGTATCGCGTCATCCAGGCAGCCAATCAGCACAGAGCCTCATTATCATAGCCCCGCCCACTCAGAATCCTGCATAGATAATGAGGTTAGAGAATGAGATGATAAAGACATGGTTTAGAGGCTGAATTTCTAATTTATTTAGCAAAAACAATCAAAAGCTTGTTTTTAAGACATTCAAGGCCTGTTTAAAATAGGTATTAGATCCATAATAGGTCCCTTTAAGGACAGACGGTGATGATGTGTTTGTGTTCAGTGTCTCGGCCGCTGCAGACGGTGGCAGCGGAGCAGCTCTGGTCTCTGCCGGCGTCCTGCTCCGGGACCGGTCCCGACCCGGTCCTGAACCGGACCGGAGGACTGGAGGCGCTGCTGGGGGAGGAGATGGCCAGCAGGGGGCTCTGCTCCGCACAGGTGAGTCCAACCGGTCCTGACCCGGTCCTGAGCAGAGTTGGGAAAGTTACTTTAAAAAAGTAATTAGTTATAGTTACTAGGGCTGCAACTAACGACTATTTTTAATTCAAGATCTTTTTATTAAAGTTTTCACAAAGTATAAAAGGTGAAATGCTGCATGTCAATTACAAACATTTTGATTAGGCATGGGCATGTTAATCATAGCATACACCAGTGTACAGAATATAAAAAACAATTAAACAGTATGAAAAAAATATAAAATAGTAACAAAAACAAACTACAGACCAAACTAATCCCTCCCCTGTCACTGCCAGATTACTAATCACAATATGAGGTCACTCTAACATCAAAAGCCTGCACTAGGAATACAGAAGAAATATGAAGTATAGTTCACAGGGTCTGGAATGCTTCTAGAAAAGGTCCCCACACTTTCTGGAACTTATTTGATTGCTGAAGCGAGTATCTAATTTTCTCCAGTTTTAAGCAGGACATGATGTCTTCCAGCCATTGCGCACGAGTAGGAGGGAAGGGATCCTTCCACCTGAACAGAATTGCCCGACGAGCCAAAAGGGAGGCAAAAGACAAAGTGTGCCCCTGTGCAGTGGTTAACTTCCTTCCTCCCTCCATGACCCCAAACAGGGCAGTCAGTGGGTTTGGTTCTAATCTGATTTTAAGCACCAGAGAGAGAGTATGAAAGACTTCCATCCAGTATTTGTTTAGACATGGGCAGGACCAGTACATGTGGATGAGAGAGGCTTCTGCTACTTTACATCTTACACAGTATGGACTAATATCTGGGTACATGGAGGATAACTTTGCCTTGGAAATATGAGCCCTGTGTACCACTTTAAACTGAATTAAGCAGTGACGTGCGCACAGGGAGGTTGTATTAACCAGTTTGAGTATGGACTCCCAGGTATCCTCTGATAAGGGAAGCCCTAAGTCCTGCTCCCATGCTGCTTTGAGTTTATCTGTAGGGGCACTCTTAAGATCCAGCAACATGCCATAGAAAGACGAAATGAGCCCCTTTTTGAATGGGTCTGTGGCAAGAACTTTGTCAACTGTGGTCAAGCCTATCGATGCACCAGGGCTGGGTGTCTGGGAAAGAACAAAATGTCTAGCCTGAAGATACCTAAAGAAATGTGATTTTGGAAGGCTGAATTTACTACTTAACTGCTCAAAAGATGCCACGGTGCCGTCTATGAACATATCTCTAAAACGAATCATACCCCTCCTGTGCCATTCCTGGAAGGTGGGGTCCTCAAGGGATGGTTTGAAAGAGTGATTTGATGCAATGGGGCTAAGAAGAGAGAAGCTGTGAAAACCAAAAAACTTCCTAAATTGGGCCCAAATTCTAAGAGAATGTTTAACCACTGGGTTTTTGATTGATTTAAGTGAAGGAAGTGGAAGTGAGGAGCCGAGTAGGGCAG
Organism: Cololabis saira; assembly: GCF_033807715.1. Classification (NCBI taxonomy): domain Eukaryota; kingdom Metazoa; phylum Chordata; class Actinopteri; order Beloniformes; family Belonidae; genus Cololabis; species Cololabis saira. The sequence continues at coordinate 50,850,081 of NC_084589.1, forward strand.
GAATTGACAGGTCATCAGTTGGATGTAACTCCATCGCCACCCAGTCAGGGCGGTCAGCGCCGTCGCAGTAGAAGGACCAGAATGCAAGGCAGCGCAGGTTAGCAGCCCAATAATAATAACGAAAGTTTGGGAGGGCCAGACCACCTGCAGACTTAATTTTTTGAAGGTGAGTTTTGTTCAAACGTGGCCGTTTACCCCGCCATAGGTATGTAGATATAACTGAGTCAAGGGACTGAAAAAAAGAACCAGGAATAAAGAGTGGTAAGGTCTGGAAAAGGTACAAAAATTTAGGTAAAATGGTCATTTTAACTGAATTGATGCGACCCACAAGAGACATTGACAGGGGTGACCATTGTGTAAGGGTTTGTTTGGTCTCATTTAACAATGAGATAAGATTCTCTTGGAGCAGGTCTTTGTGTTTCCTTGTCACAGATATGCCTAAATAGGAGAATTTGTCATTTGCGATTTTAAAGGGAAAATTGGAAAGGTCTAAAGCATGCGATTCGAGATTGGTAGGGAAAAGCTCACTTTTGCTGAGATTCAGTTTATAGCCTGAGAGTTTCCCAAACTGACTGAGAAGTGACAGCGCAGGGGGTAATGAGGCCAGAGGGTGAGAGATGAAAAGCAAGAGGTCATCGGCATAAAGCGAGACCTTATGTTCCCTGCCACCTCTCCAGATACCGGACACATCCTCACAAGATCGGAGCGCTGTGGCAAGCGGTTCGATAGCCAAGTCAAAAAGCATGGGACTAAGGGGGCACCCCTGACGGGTTCCACGATGCAGATTAAATGGTTTTGACCGTTGAGAGTTAGTACGAATTGAGGCTGTTGGGTGTAAATAGAGAAGTTTAATCCACAGAGCAAAGTTCGGACCAAAACCAAACCTGTCCAGCACAGCAAAGAGATAATCCCATTGGACGCGATCAAATGCCTTCTCCGCATCCAGAGAGACAACGCATTCAGGGATAGCCTCAGAGGCAGAGTAGATAATATTGAACAGTCGCCTTGTGTTGAAGTAAGACTGCCTACCTTTAATGAAGCCAGTTTGGTCTTCAGATATAATTGTGGGGAGGGCATTCTCCAGCCTATGGGCTAGGACTTTAGCTAGGATTTTAGCATCTGTGTTTAAGAGGGAGATGGGCCTGTAGGAGGCGCATTCAGTAGGATCCTTCCCTTTTTTAGCTATGAGGGTGATGCAGGCCTCCGAAAAAGAAGGAGGGAGGGAACCGTGGCTGAAGGATTCTGAAAGAACTGTAGATAGCAGTGGGGAAAGCAGAGTAGAAAATTTCTTTAGAAATTCCGCCGGGAAGCCATCAGGGCCAGGACATTTACCCGACTGCAGTGAAGAAATGGCTCGAGTAATTTCCATCAGGGATATCGGTTCTTCTAATGTCTTCCTTAGATCTGGTGAAAGACTGGGAATACTAAGACTATTTAAAAAGTCCGCAATCTCATCTCGATCAGTCTGAGATTCCGAGGTGTATAGCTGGGTATAAAAGTCCCTGAATGCTTCATTTATGAGTAAGTGGTCTGTAGTTACATGGCCATTTGGTAATCGAATCTTAGAAATATTTTGTTTAGCCTTAGAGCCTTTAAGTTGGTTGGCTAATAATTTGTCAGATTTGTCTCCATAAACATAAAACCTGGTTTTACTTTTCAGAAGTGACTGTTCAATTGGGTGAGTGGTAAGCAGGTCAAATTTAGTTTTAAGTTCTAGCCGCTTTTTGTAAAGATCTGGGGATTTACTAACGACTATTTTAATAGTCGACTAGTCACCGACTATTGAAACGATTAGTCGACTAATCGGATAATTAGTAATTTTTTTAAAATTTAGTATGAGGTTGCATTAATTATGTGGCAAATGATAATAAACATCAGAAAGACGGCCCTAGAGCCCTGCTATAGCGGGACTGTTTCCTTCATCCTGCTCCCGCCCCCATCCGCAAAACTCTGAGAATTCCTGGCCGCACGGCGCACAATAATAGAGATGCATTGATTTAGTGTCTTCTCCCGTCCCGCAAGAGAAAAGTCCAGACAAATCTATCTGATTTAATGTTAATATGATCATTGTGGAGTTTGATGGATAATTGACAGTTCATAGGCACCTGACTGAAAGTTAGATGATAATCCATCATTGTCATCACACAAGCTTTTTCACCTTTCGTGCAGCATCAATTATGTGATTGAGGTTATAGCAACGAGAGTAGCTGTGAGTGGATCAAATAACACTAATAAATAACATGAAATAAACAAAGTTAACGAATGAAACGAATTAATTCAACAAATGAATCGCTTGGCCATTACATCGCTGTGGAGAAAGAGAATGTTGCTGACCGACTGCTGGTTCCAATCCCGGCTATCGTGCATACACGACTCTGGGCAGAGTATTGAAGTGAGACGCCTCACACCGTTGGAAAAACTCGTCTGGCGACAATTGTCGACAGTTTTGATTATCGATTTTTGACGACAACGTCGACAAATCGTTGCAGCCCTAATAGTTACTAGTTATTTCCACCCCAAAAAACTAATTGAATTAGTAACTGAATTACTCCTTCATAAAAGTAATTAGTTACCAGGGAAGGTAACTATTGTGTTACTTTTTCTAATAAAGTTCAAATATCTCAAGGATTTTCAAAGGCTAGTGGCACAGAGTAGAACAGCATATATTTAACATTTAACTTTTAATATTTAGTTAAACAATCAAGTGCTTTAAAGTCCTTGTAAATTCAATAAGTCAAATTACCACACAGCTACAGACACATACTGTAGACACTTCAAGTATTTTCTTCAAAACAAAAAGTAAACCGTTTAACAATATACAGTCATGGAAAAAATCATTAGGCCACTGTTTTCTTAAATTTTAAC
>NC_084589.1:50855445-50877945 GCF_033807715.1 Cololabis saira
GTCATCCTTAAAATATTGTCTCAGTTTTGAGATGTTCACCTTAACCTTATCACTTTAGCCCTTTACACCCAGTTGAACAAGTCAGCACTTACAACCAATAATTATTTATATTAACCAATATACAATTCACTATCATGGAAGTTATTTCAACTATAATCACTCAGGCCATTACAAAGTACATTATTTAATTTCTTTGTACATTAAATGTGTTCTACTGTGATGTCATTATTGTGATATATCATGATAGAATATTTATATTTTTATTGCCGGCCTTAGCTTACAATACTGCTGCTTACTGTAGATCATTGTGACATCTTATTAAGACATATTTAGCACGATAACCACACTTACCAATGTCTCCAGTCTCCTCATCCTCCTCGTCTGTCTCCTCTGATTCTGATTGGACACACACTTCATCCAGGCCTTCCTCCCTAGCGTCTCCTGGTTGACCCCGTGAACCATCTGTGGACTCCTCTCTTTGTTCTCGGCTTCTGTCTCGCATCAGCCGTACAGCTTTTACAATGTTGGAGCCGTTATCTGTCACAATCAGCAGCACCTTGTCTTCACAAATATCCCATGCATTTAATGTGTCATCAATGCAGGGAGCAATAGCCTCCCCTGTGTGTGGATGTTCTATTCGGTGTAGGTTCAGCAGAGCATGGTAAACTTGGCCTCGGGGTGGATGATAAAAACATGCTGACACACCTAAGAAGGATGCTGTTAGTCCTTTCTTGCTCCAACCATCCACACAGAGCGTTAGCTTCCTCACGTCCGTTAGCATTTCTTTTAATTTGTGCTTTGCCTTTTCCATCTTAGCTCCAAAAAGGTTGTTCACTCTTGCAGCACCGGGAGATTTAAACTTCGGTTCGAGTAAAGTGCAGAACCCTTTGAAGGCGCTGGAGTCACACAGCCGTGTCGACATCCCGGTCTCAATAAACATGTTAACCAGTGCATCTTCCCGCTTGTGGTGTTCTTCTGTATTTACTAACCAGCAGCTGTTTGGTCGTCGGTGAAAGCAGTCCATTAAAGTTCTCTCCTTTCCCGTGCCACCGGGCCGGGAGGATGTTGCTAATGTTTCTGCGGGCGGCGGGCTGCTCACAGCAGCCAGCTTGTTGAGGTACTCGACGTTAGCCGCGCTGTGCGAGCTTCTTAAATGGACTTTAAGATTGGTGGGGTTTTTCCCCTTGAGAAGCAAGCCGCATATTTTGTCTGTTTCCAAGACAAGACACTTGCTTTTACCTCTCTCCTTGTCATATTCGAAAAAGTCCCATATAGGACTTTGCCGCTTTCTCCCAACTTTTGCTGCCGCCATGACTTGATGCTGCGTAAAAAGGGGTGACGTCACGGACCGTGAGGCGTTAAGGTGCCGCAGTTGCCAGTCGGAGATAAACGGCTGGAGCGGAAAAATGAATCATACAATGAGGCTTATATTGACAGGGACGAAAACGGAGGAAATTATATCTATAATTTCAGTTCGTTTTAGTTAGTTTTCTAAACACGCAATATAGTTTCAGTTAGTTATAGTTTTTGCCTTTTAATTTCCGTTTTTATTTAGTTCAGTTAACGAAATTGTTTTTTCAATTTTAGTTTTCGTTATTTCGTTCGTTTTCGTGAACGATAATAACTCTGGTGTGTGTGTGTGTGTGTAGCTCCCCTCCTCCACCAGGTCCGTGTCTCTCTGCGGCGACTCCTCCGTCCGTCTCCGGTGTGACGGAGACTCTCTGAGGGCGACGTTGACCTGGAGCTCCGCCCTCTCTGACCTCCCGACCTCTGACCTCCCCGACCTCCACGACGTCGGTGAGTTCAAGTTCCCCGGGAAATAAAATTACCGGCCAACTGGACACTTAACTGGAACTTACGTCCAGTAAAACTTATCTTAACCCTTGTGTTGTCTTCGGGTCAAGGAAGGAAGGAAGGAAGGAAGGAAGGAAGGAAGGAAGGAAGGAAGGAAGGAAGGAAGGAAGGAAGGAAGGAAGGAAGGAAGGAAGGAAGGAAGGAAGGAAGGAAGGAAGGAAGGAAGGAAGGAAGGAAGGAAGGAAGGAAGGAAGGAAGGAAGGAAGGAAGGAAGGAAGGAAGGAAGGAAGGAAGGAAGGGTAGAGAAGAAGGAAGGAAGGAAGGAAGGAAGGAAGGAAGGAAGAAAAGAAGAAAGAAAGAAAGAGTAAAGAAGAAGGAAGGAAGGAAGGAAGGAAGGGAGGGAGGGAGGAAAGAAGAAAAGAAGAAAGAAAGAAAGAGTAAAGAAGAAGGAAGGAAGGAAGGAAGGAAGGAAGGAAGGGAGAAAAGAAGAAAGAAAGAAAGGAAGGAAGGAAGGAAGGAAGGGAGGAAAGAAGGAAGGAAGTGAGAAAAGAAGAAAGAAAGAAAGGAAGGAAGGAAGGAAGGAAGGGAGGAAAGAAGGAAGGAAGTGAGAAAAGAAGAAAGAAAGAAAGGAAGGAAGGAAGGAAGGAAGGGAGGAAAGAAGGAAGGAAGTGAGAAAAGAAAGAAGGAAAGGAGTAAAGAAGGAAGGAAGGAAGGAAGGAAGGAGAGAAGGAAGGAAGGGAGTAGAGAAGGAAGGAAGGAGAGAGCAGGAGGAAGGAAGGAACAGGAGAATTAGGTCATTTTGACCCAAAGACAGTACCAGGGTTAAAGAAACAAAACGTGAAACGAGATTCACCCGCATGTCAACGTTCACTTTTGTGTCTGAAACAAAAGCGACTCATTTAATGATGTTTTCTGAGATAATGTTATTAAAGTCTGTTTAAGTTGTTACATGATCTCAGCTGTAAAGATGTTTAACTAAAATAATCCAGTCAGGAAACTGCAGTGATGGGTTTAGTTCTCAATCAAGGTTCTGGTTTTCAAGTTTTTTCAGGTTTTTTTTCAGGTTTCTACTTTATCTACTTTAAATAATCGTGATGTTTGTTTTTAACTTCTTTTTCCTCCCTCAGCTGAGTTCCTGAGTGGAACCGGACCTGAGGAAGAGATCCGGGAACTTCTCCGCTCCACCCTGAAGTCAGAGCCCAGACTGGTTACCGTGACGACGCCCACCTTCGGCTGTTCCCGTGGTTACCGCCTGAGCGGCGACGGAGACGGCTGCCGTGAGTCAGGATCGATGAAATACCCACAATCCCCCAGAGAATTACCCACAATCCCCCAGAGAATTACCCACAATCCTCCAGAGAATTACCCACAATCCCCCATGTCACCCCTGACCTCCGTCCCCCTGTATTTCTGCAGTCGTTTGTCCCGCCGGAAGCTTCTTCCAGGAGGGGGCGTGTCTCGCCTGTCCGGAGGGAACCTATCAGGGAGAAGAGGGGCGGGACTTCTGCACCCGGTGTCCCAGAGGCTCCTCCCCCGCCGGAGCCTCGTCTGTCAATCAATGTAAGTCCATTTGATCGTCCCTAACCTTCGCCATCGTCTCTAATCTTCCCCATCGGATCGTCTCTAACCTTCGCCATCGTCTCTAATCTTCCCCATCGGATCGTCTCTAACCTTCGCCATCGTCTCTAACCTTCCCCATCGGCTCGTCTCTAACCTTCGCCATCGTCTCTAACCATTGCCATCATCTCTAACCATTGCCATCGTCTCAAACCTTCGCCATCGGATCGTCTCTAACCTTCGGCATCAGCTCGTCTCTAACCTTCGCCATCGTTTCAAACCTTCCCCATTGTCTCAAACCTTTGCCTTCGTCTCAAACCTTTGCCATCGTCTCTAACCTTCCCCATCGGATCGTCTCTAACCATTGCCATCGTCTCTAACCATTGCCATCGTCTCTAACCTTCGTCATCGTCTCTAACCTTCGCCATCGTCTCTAACCTTCGCCATCGTCTCTAACCATTGCCATCGTCTCAAACCTTCGCAATCGTCTCTAACCTTCGCCATCGTCTCTAACCTTCGTCATCGTCTCTAACCTTCGCCATCGTCTCTAACCATTGCCATCGTCTCAAACCTTCGCCATCGTCTCTAACCTTCGCAATCGTCTCTAACCTTCGCCATCGTCTCTAACCTTCGCCATCGTCTCTAACCATTGCCATCGTCTCAAACCTTCGCCATCGTCTCTAACCTTCGCCATCGTCTCTAACTTTCGCCATCGTCTCGTCTCAAACCTTCGCCATCGTCTCTAACCTTCTCCATCATCTCAAACCTTCGCCATCGTCTCAATCCTTCACCATTGTCTCTAACCTTCACCATCGTCTCTAACCTTCGCCATCGTCTCTAACCTTCACCATCGTCTCTAACCTTCGCCATCGTGTCAAACCTTCACCATCGTCTCTAACTTGCCATCGTCTCTAACCTTCACCATCGTCTCTAACCTTCACCATCGTCTCTAACCTTCACCATCGTCTCTAACCTTCACCATCGTCTCTAACCTTCGCCATCGTCTCTAACCTTCACCATCGTCTCTAACCTTCGCCATCGTCTCTAACCTTCACCATCGTTTCTAACCTTCACCATCGTTTCTAACCTTCACCATCGTTTCTAACCTTCACCATCGTTTCTAACCTTCGCCATCGTCTCTAACCTTCACCATCGTTTCTAACCTTCGCCATCGTCTCTAACCTTCACCATCGTTTCTAACCTTCGCCATCGTCTCTAACCTTCACCATCGTCTCTAACCTTCGCCATCGTCTCTAACCTTCACCATCGTCTCTAACCTTCGCCATCGTCTCGTCTCTAACCTTCGCCATCGACTCTAACCTTCGCCATCGTCTCTAACTTGCCATCGTCTCTAACCTTCACCATCATCTCAAACCTTCACCATCGTCTCTAACCTTCACCATCGTCTCTAACCTTCACCATCGTCTCTAACCTTTGCCATCGTCTCTAACCTTCGCCATCGTCTCTAACCTTCTCCATCGTCTCTAACCTTCGCCATCGTCTCTAACCTTCGCCATCGTCTCAAACCTTCGCCATCGTCTCTAACCTTTGCCATCGTCTCCAAACTTCGCCTTCGTCTCTAACCTTCACCATCGTCTCTAACCTTCGCCATCGTCTCTAACCTTTGCCATCGTCTCTAACCTTCACCATCGTCTCTAACCTTCGCCATCGACTCGTCTCTAACCTTCACCATCGTCTCTAACCTTCGCCATCGTCTCAAACCTTCACCCTCGACTCGTCTCAAACCTTCGCCATCGTCTCAAACCTTCACCATCGACTCGTCTCAAACCTTCGCCATCGTCTCTAACCTTCGCCATCGTCTCAAACCTTCACCATCGACTCGTCTCAAACCTTCGCCATCGTCTCTAACCTTCACCATCATCTCTAACCTTCACCATCATCTCTAACCTTCACCATCGACTCAAACCTTCACCATCGACTCGTCTCAAACCTTCGCCATCGTCTCTAACCTTTGCCATCGTCTCTAACGTACCCCATAGTCTCTAACCTTCGCCATCGACTCGTCTCTAACCTTCACCATCGTCTCTAACCTTTGCCATCGTCTCTAACGTACCCCATAGTCTCTAACCTTCACCCTCGACTCGTCTCAAACCTTCGCCATCGTCTCAAACCTTCACCATCGACTCGTCTCAAACCTTCGCCATCGTGTCAAACCTTCACCATCGTCTCTAACTTGCCATCGTCTCTAACCTTCACCATCGTCTCTAACCTTCGCCATCGTCTCTAACCTTCACCATCGTTTCTAACCTTCACCATCGTTTCTAACCTTCACCATCGTTTCTAACCTTCGCCATCGTCTCTAACCTTCACCATCGTTTCTAACCTTCGCCATCGTCTCTAACCTTCACCATCGTTTCTAACCTTCGCCATCGTCTCTAACCTTCACCATCGTCTCTAACCTTCGCCATCGTCTCTAACCTTCACCATCGTCTCTAACCTTCGCCATCGTCTCGTCTCTAACCTTCGCCATCGACTCTAACCTTCGCCATCGTCTCTAACTTGCCATCGTCTCTAACCTTCACCATCATCTCAAACCTTCACCATCGTCTCTAACCTTCACCATCGTCTCTAACCTTTGCCATCGTCTCTAACCTTTGCCATCGTCTCTAACCTTCGCCATCGTCTCTAACCTTCTCCATCGTCTCTAACCTTCGCCATCGTCTCTAACCTTCGCCATCGTCTCAAACCTTCGCCATCGTCTCTAACCTTTGCCATCGTCTCCAAACTTCGCCTTCGTCTCTAACCTTCACCATCGTCTCTAACCTTCGCCATCGTCTCTAACCTTTGCCATCGTCTCTAACCTTCACCATCGTCTCTAACCTTCGCCATCGACTCGTCTCTAACCTTCACCATCGTCTCTAACCTTCGCCATCGTCTCAAACCTTCACCCTCGACTCGTCTCAAACCTTCGCCATCGTCTCAAACCTTCACCATCGACTCGTCTCAAACCTTCGCCATCGTCTCTAACCTTCGCCATCGTCTCAAACCTTCACCATCGACTCGTCTCAAACCTTCGCCATCGTCTCTAACCTTCACCATCATCTCTAACCTTCACCATCATCTCTAACCTTCACCATCGACTCAAACCTTCACCATCGACTCGTCTCAAACCTTCGCCATCGTCTCTAACCTTTGCCATCGTCTCTAACGTACCCCATAGTCTCTAACCTTCGCCATCGACTCGTCTCTAACTTTCACCATCGTCTCTAACCTTCGCCATCGTCTCAAACCTTCACCCTCGACTCGTCTCAAACCTTCGCCATCGTCTCAAACCTTCACCATCGACTCGTCTCAAACCTTCGCCATCGTCTCTAACCTTCGCCATCGTCTCAAACCTTCGCCATCGTCTCTAACCTTCACCATCATCTCTAACCTTCACCATCATCTCTAACCTTCACCATCGACTCAAACCTTCACCATCGACTCGTCTCAAACCTTCGCCATCGTCTCTAACCTTCTCCATCATCTCTAACCTTCACCATCGACTCAAACCTTCACCATCGACTCGTCTCAAACCTTCACCATCGTCTCTAACCTTCGCCATCATCTCTAACCTTCACCATCGTCTCTAACCTTCACCATCATCTCTAACCTTCACCATCGTCTCTAACCTTCACCATCATCTCTAACCTTCACCATCGTCTCAACCTTCTCTAACCCTGAGCCACTTCTTGTCTGCCACTTCCTGTCTGGTCCCAGGTGAGACGGCGTGCCGGAGGCAGGGCCTGCGCTGCTCCCAGCGAGGAGACTTCCTGCCGGCTCAGGCTGACGCCCCCTCCGGCAGGTGGAGGTGTGTCAGCGGCGAGGGGGCGGAGCTTGAGTGGACGGCCAGCGACACGACTCTGACGGACGACGAGTGCTCAGGTGAGACGACCAACCAGAGCGCAGCGGCCAATCAGAGCGCAGCAGCCAATCAGAGCGCAGCAGGCTGAGGACGCTCGCCTGGTTCTCAACGTGTGTGTGTGTGTGTGTGTGTGTGTGTGTGCGTGTGCGTGTGCGTGTGCGTGTGCGTGTGCGTGTGCGTGTGCGTGTGCGTGTGCGTGTGCGTGTGCGTGTGCGTGTGCGTGTGCGTGCGTGCGTGCGTGCGCGTGTGTGTGTCCAGTTCTCCGCAGGTTCCAGCTGGTTCCTGCATCAGACCTGATAGTTGGATCTACAGACGCTGAAGTTCTGCAGACGACGACCTCTGACCTCACTTCCTGTGTCCAGGGTAACGCCCACTTTTCTGTCTTTTAGGGTTTTCTGACTAATTATTTTGTTCATAGCTGATCGTGTTGATCAGCTGTTCTATTGTGTCGATCAGCTGTTCTAACGTGTTGATCAGCTGTTCTGATGTATTGATGAGCTGTTCTAAAGTTGATCAGCTGTTGATCAGCTATTCTAATGTATTGATCAGCTGTTCTAACGTGTTGATCAGCTGTTCTGATGTATTGATGAGCTGTTCTAAAGTTGATCAGCTGTTGATCAGCTATTCTAATGTATTGATCAGCTGTTCTGATGTGTCGATCAGCTGTTCTAACGTATTGATCAGCTGTTCTAAGTATTGACCAGCTGTTCTAAAGTTGATCAGCTGTTGATCAGCTATTCTAATGTATTGATCAGCTGTTCTAATGTATTGATCAGCTGTTGTAATGTATTGATCAGCTGTTGTAATGTGTTGATCAGCTGTTCTAATGTATTGATCAGCTGTTCTAACGTGTTGATCAGCTGTTCTGATGTATTGATCAGCTGTTCTAATGTGTTGATCAGCTGTTCTGACGTATTGATCAGCTGCCCTAACGTATTGATCAGCTGCCCTAACGTATTGATCAGCTGTTCTGATGTATTGATCAGCTGTTCTAATGTGTTGATCAGCTGCCCTAACGTATTGTTTAGCTGTTCTAATGTGTTGATCAGCTGTTCTGATGTATTGATCAGCTGCTCTAATGTGTTGATCAGCTGCCCTAACGTATTGTTTAGCTGTTCTAATGTGTTGATCAGCTGTTCTAATGTGTTGATCAGCTGTTCTGACGTATTGATCAGCTGTTCTAACCTGTTGATCAGCTGTTCTGATGTATTGATCAGCTGTTTTGATGTGTTGATCAGCTTTTCTGACGTATTGATCAGCTGTTCTAATGTATTGATCAGCTGTTCTAACGTGTTGATCAGCTGTTCTGACGTATTGATCAGCTGTTCTGACGTATTGATCAGCTGTTCTAATGTGTTGATCAGCTGTTCTAACGTGTTGATCAGCTGTTCTAATGTATTGATCAGCTGTTCTAATGTATTGATCAGCTGTTGTAATGTATTGATCAGCTGTTCTAATGTATTGATCAGCTGTTTTGATGTGTTGATCAGCTGTTCTGACGTATTGATCAGCTGTTCTAATGTATTGATCAGCTGTTCTAACGTGTTGATCAGCTGTTCTGATGTATTGATCAGCTGTTTTGATGTGTTGATCAGCTTTTCTGACGTATTGATCAGCTGTTCTAATGTATTGATCAGCTGTTCTAACGTGTTGATCAGCTGTTCTGACGTATTGATCAGCTGTTCTGACGTATTGATCAGCTGTTCTAATGTGTTGATCAGCTGTTCTGACGTATTGATCAGCTGCCCTAACGTATTGATCAGCTGCCCTAACGTATTGATCAGCTGTTCTGATGTATTGATCAGCTGCTCTAATGTGTTGATCAACTGTTCTGATGTATTGATCAGCTGTTCTGACGTATTGATCAGCTGTTCTAACCTGTTGATCAGCTGTTCTGATGTATTGATCAGCTGTTCTAAAGTATTGATCAGCTGTTCTGATGTGTTGATCAGCTGTTCTGATGTATTGATCAGCTGTTCTGACGTATTGATCAGCTGTTCTGACGTATTGATCAGCTGTTCTGACGTATTGATCAGCTGTTCTGACGTATTGATCAGCTGTTCTGATGTGTTGATCAGCTGTTCTGATGTGTTGATCAGCTGTTCTGATGTGTTGATCAGCTGTTCTAATGTGTTGATCAGCTGTTCTAATGTATTGATCAGCTGTTCTGATGTATTGATCAGCTGTTCTGACGTATTGATCAGCTGTCCTAACATGTTAGTGTATTTCTCGTCATCAGCCTGCGCGGCGGATCCGTCCTGCCACCACGTGGCGCTGCTCAGCGGACGGACGCGGTGTGAACTGTACAGCAGCGACACCCTGAACACGCAGTGCAACGCCTCGCAGCAGGTAAACCTGCACACACACCTGCACACACACACCTGCACACACACACACACACCTGCACACACACACCTGCACACACACACCTGCACACACACACACACCTGCACACACACACACCTGCACACACACACACACACCTGCACACACACCTGCACACACACACACACCTGCACACACACATACCTGCACACACACCTGCACACACACACACACCTGCACACACACCTGCCCACACACACACACCTGCACAAACACATACCTGCACACACACCTGCATACACACACCTGCATACACACCTGCCCACACACACACACCTGCACACACACATACCTGCATACACACACCTGCATACACACACCTGCATACACACCTGCCCACACACACACACCTGCACACACACATACCTGCACACACACCTGCATACACACACCTGCACACACACACACACCTGCACACACACCTGCCCACACACACACACCTGCACACACACATACCTGCACACACACCTGCATACACACACCTGCATACACACCTGCACACACACCTGCCCACACACACACACCTGCACACACACATACCTGCACACACACCTGCATACACACACCTGCATACACACCTGCCCACACACACACACCTGCACACACACACACCTGCATACACACACCTGCATACACACCTGCATACACACACCCTGAACACGCAGTGCAACGCCTCGCAGCAGGTACCGTGCACACATGCACGCTCACACGTGCACGTGTGAGCATGCACGCTCACACGTGCACGCTCACACGTGATCTCCCAGAATCTCAGGGATCTCCCAGAATCCTTTGCTTCGTCCCTGCCGAAGGTCATTAACCTCCCACCCTCGTCTCTGTGACCCTGCAGACCAGGGGGTTTCTGGGTAATCCCGAGGCCGAGCTCTTTGATTGGCTGAGCTGCTCCCTGAGGGTGAGGGGCGGGGCTTCAGATCTGCTGGTCCTGAGGAAGAAAGGTACGGTTACCACGGCAACCAGGCTGTTTATTTCATTTTTTCATTTATTTCATTTATCTTTATTTGTTATAGAGGGACAATGTACATTAATGAAAATTAAAAAAAAAATGTAAATGCACCCAATTGTAGCCAAAAGGCTAATTTCCATTGGCAGTCCCCTTTACAGGTGGAGGTTCAAACCGGATGACTAAAACGAGATAAACGGAAGTAAAAACGACTAAAAAGCCTGACTTTATATTTACTGATTGTTAAATTTGAATGAGTTCAGATCAGTGCTGCTTCTATATATTAATAAATACTTTTTTTTTAATTAATATTCTTTCACTCATTCATTTTCATAGTGTATATATATTTATATTGTCTGTTTCTTATTTTGTTTTTACATGGATGCACTTTTATGGAGCTTCTGGTTAAACTAATTATATTATTATAATGACAATAAAGGCTTTATATGCTTTCTATTCTATTCTATTCTATTCTAATTTATCTAATACTTGTTATGATTATTGACGTATGAACAGTTAGATGTTTTCGCAGCGTTGCTAGGGGTGTTGCTGCGTCGCCGCTGCGACGTTGCTGCTGCGGCGGCGCCGTTGTGACGTACTCTATTTGTTTTCTTTCGTATTGCATTATTTTGTTAAGACCCCAGGAAGACTAGCTTCAGTTTCTGCTGCAGCTAATGGGGATCTCAATAAACAATAAACAACAATAAACGTGCTGTCGGTGTTCCAGGGGCGGAGTTTTCCTCGCGGCAGCAGCAGCGCAGCTTCACCAGGATGAGGATGACGAAGGCCGTCTCAGGCGTGTTCAGGACTCAGGTTTTCTCGTCCCGCCGGACGTCCGTCTCCGACGCCCATCGCTTCTGTCAGGACGGCTGCAGCCGCGACGCCTGCTGCCACGGATTCATCCTCAACCAGAACACGCTGGGCGGAGGTGCGTTACCACGGAGACACCTAACAGGCTGTGGGCGGGGCTCTCTGCTAACTCCTCCCACGCCCCGCCCCCCCAGGTTCCCTGCTCTGCGGTTGGCTGAGAGCGCCGGCGGTGCTGATGTGCGGGGACCAGGACTGGGACGTGATTGGACGAGGACCTGCCGGGCGGGTCTGCGGGGCGGGGCTTAGCTACAACGAGCAGCAGCGCAGCTTCGTGTTCGACTTCGGGGGACAGAAGTTTACCGTCGGTGAGACGATGACACAATTACATCACAATGACATCACGGCTCAGTCGCCACGGCCCCTGAAGCCCCGCCCACTCTGACCCATGTGACCCGTGTGTCTCTTACCCCAGACGATGCCGCTCTGCCGGCAGACAGCAAGAACAAGGACGACTACCAGGCCTCCATCGTGGGCTTCCAGGCCGTCTACCTGGACACAGGTACCAGAACCCAGAACCGGGTCGCTCTGGAGCAGGGGTGGCCAACCAATCAGAGCCACGATTGATTACTGTGTTACTGCAAAGACCAACATCAACTACCCATGATCCCTCACTCCCTGCTCTCTCTGAGACATAAAAATACCTTTAGAAAACGGAAAGGTAAAATCCTGCAACCTGATTGGTTGTTAACCCTTGTGCTGTCTTCGAGTCAAGGAAGGAGGAAGGGAAGAAGGGAGGAAAAAAGGAAAGAAGGAAGGAAGGAAGGAAGGAAGGAAGGAAGGAAGGAAGGAAGGAAGGAAGGAAGGAAGGAAGGAAGGAAGGAAGGAAGGAAGGAAGGAAGGAAGGGAAAAAAGAAGGGAGGAAGAAAAGAAGGAAGGAAGGAAGGAAGGAAGGAAGGAAGGAAGGAAGGAAGGAAGGAAGGAAGGAAGGAAGGAAGGAAGGAAGGAAGGAAGGAAGGAAGGAAGGAAGGAAGGGAGAAAAAGAAGGAAGGAAGGAAGGAAGGGAGAAAAAGAAGGAAGGAAGGGAGAAAAGAAGGAAGGAAGGGAGAAAAGATGAAGGGAGAAGGAAGGACAGAGCAGGCGGAAAGAAGGAAGGAAGGAAGGAAGGAAGGAAGGAAGGAAGGAAGGAAGGAAGGAAGGAAGGAAGGAAGGAAGGAAGGAAGGAAGGAAGGAAGGAAGGAAGGAAGGAAGGGAGAAAAAGAAGGAAGGAAGGAAGGAAGGGAGAAAAAGAAGGAAGGAAGGGAGAAAAGAAGGAAGGAAGGGAGAAAAGATGAAGGGAGAAGGAAGGACAGAGCAGGCGGAAAGAAGGAAGGAAGGAAGGAAGGAAGGAAGGAAGGAAGGAAGGAAGGAAGGAAGGAAGGAAGGAAGGAAGGAAGGGAGAAAAGAAGGAAGGAATGGAGAAAAGAAGGAATGAAGGAAAGAAGGAAGAAAGGAAGGGAGAAAAGAAGGAAGGAAGGGAGAAAAGAAAGAAGGAAAGGAGTAAATAAGGAAGGAAGGAAAGAAGGGAAAGAAGGGAGAAAAGAGGAAGGAAGAAGGAACAGGAGAATTAGGTCATTTTGACCCAAAGACAGTACAAGGGTTAACTGTGGTATAATGATCTGATTGGTTGTTAACTGTGGTATAATGATCTGATTGGTTGTTAACTGTGGTATAATGATCTGATTGGTTGTTAACTGTGGTATAATGAGCTTATACCACGGCTTCTATTCTAAAGCCTTATCACGTATCATTCTGCGTCAGGGAAGCAACAACGTATCCATGACAACAACCCTGTTACATATTTTTTGACGGTTACAGCAGGTAGCAAAAAGTAGCTGGTGTTAAAGTTTATTTTTTATTTTCGTTAACAATTAATTAGGCATGTTGACAGTAAACTCTGATCTCCGGGGAGGAGCTAACGATGGATGAACGGATTGAGGAGTTCCTGTCTCCGAAAAAAAAAGACGAGCAAAAGACGACATGCGGAGCTACATCTGGAAAGATGGGACTATTTTTTTCCACAGTGGGGCTATTTTTAATGGATAATATGCATTTGTGATTAATTAAAAACTACATAAAATAGATTGTATATTCCTCTTTCATATTTACATTATTGGTAACCGTTTTATAAAAGCAATACATCACTCCGCGTGTGATATAATGAGCGTATACCACGGCCGGTCGTGATGACTTTCGTCGATTTGGAATCGGAATCAGAATCGATTATTGTATTTGAATGGATCCGCAGCCCTAATGATGTGTTTGGGAAATGAATTCCACTCGTACGCCGAGGTGACGGCGCTGATGTGTTTTCCAGATGCAGATTCCGGCGGCGTCTCGTCCTCCTGCGCTGCAGCAGACGCCGGTCCTCCTCTGGACGGTGGGTGTCATTGATCTGGACGTATTGATCGGTTCCTGGAGACGAGGACGGCCTGTTAAACTAAAGTTCTGCTGGGGTTTGCAGCGTCGGTGCAGCGGGGGTTTGAGTCTCTGTCCCCCGACGACGTCCTGGTGGATCCTGACAGGAAGCTGCCGGCTCTCTCCTTCTGGCTCAACAAGGACAACTACGACTCCCAGCAGGCACTGCTCTGGTGTCTCACCCGTACGTCACACAGCTCAGACTTTTATTCCCTTTAGATGCTTTTTTAAACTTTATTTTTCAATTTTTCAGACATAATAAAAAAAACAGCAACAAAATCATGTATACAACAATACAAGAAAACAAGGGGGACACTACTGTCTTATATAGGCAAGACAAGTTTATTAGTATAACACAATTCAACACCAGGTAATTCAAAGTGCTTTACATCAACATAAAAAGCGGCAAGGCAATTTAACAGTGAATAACAAATAAAATGAAATTATGAGAGGTAAAATAATAAAAAGCACAAGTTGTTAAAAAGTAAGGGCAGTAGAGTACAGCAGGTTCATCTCATTCTTACAATGGCAAGAATTACATTTCTATACGGTCAAAACGTACAAAGACCGGGTCAAATACAGTATTACAAAAAGTAATCTGTAACAATTCGTATGGTGAATTAAACCAATTTGACAATTCTACGGCACAATGCCTGTTTCCAGGTCTTATTTCACACAACTGAGGAGAATTACGTTTCTATACGGTCAAAACGTACAAAGACGGGGTCAAATACAAAATACAAAAAAAAAAAATAGAAAAATAGCGGTAAGAAAGAAAAGAGAAGAAAATAAGAGAAGAGATAACAGAAAATGGAGAACCGTAGCGACAATCTAGAGAAAAGTGGGTGGAGGATCGGCAGCTGAGGAGAAGTTATGATGCAAACTTCAAGATTATGATTTGAGTGAGGCAAAATAACATGCTTTTTCTCTCGAATATGTTGTTATAATCATTTGTTTCAGATGTCATTATTTTCTGTATAAAAATTCAAATTGGTGTTCAAAAAGTATTTTTTCTTACTTTCGTCTTATATTCGGGCCGATACGGTAACTAAAGCCGGGCAGACACTGTGCGATTATCGGCTCGTTTTGAGCCGATTTTCCAGTCGTGCGACTTTTTTTTGATCGGGCCCAATTTTGACCCAATCGTTGCTCGTGCCTCGTGCAGTAAACGTGGGGTAACGACGAGAGATTAACACCTCACGACGAGCTCCCGATCACAAATCGTGAGGTTGCAAGAAAATCAAGCGTGTTTGAAATCCCGGTCGCTCCTCGTGAAGGAATCACAGTTGAAGCAGCTGCGACCCGATTTGACTCATCCTTTCGCAGAGAGCATGCACAATAATTGATGTCATGTCAAAAACTATTATTTGTAGTTTAAAGTGTTGCAAATTCACATTACAAATCATGTTTTAATAGCAAAAAAAATACCGCATTTCCACGTACGCCGCGTACCCTGCGCTGTAGGCTCTGCGTTGGTGTAACGTGGAACCATAAATCAGCCTTTAGTGTGTGCGCTGTCTGATGTTCGGAACACTTTTTCTCTTCTCATTTTGCTGGGACGTCGGTTCCTCCGCCGAGACACAACTTTTGCTGTATGCGTTCTTTGTTGTATCTAAAAATGATGCGCAGTGCCCACCCAATCAGAAACAGTACAGATATTTTGGGATTTTTTTTAATATATAAAAAAATTAAATTATAAAAAAATAAAGGATCCCCATAACTTTGATCGGGTGGGCAGGACGCACGTTTGGGTGGACACAACTCACCCCTGCCCCAGAACCGGCCTCGAGTTCCAGTACAGAGAAATCTGACGGGAGGATTATGATCGTATAGTGTGAGCAGACGGAGCATCAGAGCATCGGGTCGTACAGTGTGAGACCATAAATCGTGGGCTGTGAACTTTTGAACTCCTTGAACTGTTCGTGTCATGGAACCGGGCAGCTGCAGAAGTGTGTGTGTGTGTTCCAGGCTGCAGAAGTGTGTGTTTGTGTTCCAGGCTGCGATGAGGAGCAGCTCTGCTCCGTCGTCGACCTCAGAGACGACTCCGACCCCCCCGGGTTCTTCTCCTGCCTCCTGTTCCCCGACAGCAGAGTCTGCGGCGCCTACGACAAACCCCTGAGACGGGCCTGCCGCCCCCTGCTGGACCGAGAGCCCAACAACACCTTCACCAGGACAGGTAGGGGGCAGGAATACAGGAATGTGTGTCACATAGGGGCCGCTGTTCATGTATCAAAGGTTATTAATAATTGTCCTGTAACCATTATTAATAATTAATGAAGTAGATTACTTATCAAAATGAATTATCAAAATGACTTAATCCTCGGGGCACCACCTGGGCCTTAACCAGGAAAAATGATAACTTTTAACAGTAGGAATCAGTCTCAGAAATAGATATTCTGCAGAGTAGTAAATCTTACTATTATCACTACAGAATAACGGTTGAAGGCTTTTACAGTTCGGCTCCAGCTCTGTCAAACAGCCATTGTGACCAGATTTCGTATAAAACACAAACAACTTTCTCATTAAAATCAATCAGCATTTATTCACATCCAGGTGTCAAGCAGATGGAAAAGCAACACCATTGAATAAATCCTGATGGCAACTACGTTAAAACATAAAACACTAATTAACAAGAAAAACAACAATAAAAATAAAAATGAAACTGCATGAATGAAAAGAAATCGAAAACAATAATAAAGGCGATCACCTCTGTGGTTCAAAACAACGTGGCTGCACGTGACCGGCCAAAGACGGCTGTGGTATTTAAAGATGGCTGTGGTATTTAAAGATGGCTGTGGTATTTAAAGATGGCTGCGGTATTTAAAGATGGCTGCGGTATTTAAAGACAGCTGTGGTATTTAAAAATGGCTGTGGTATTTAAAGATGGCTGTGGTATTTAAAGACAGCTGTGGTATTTAAAAATGGCTGTGGTATTTAAAGATGGCTGTGGTATTTAAAGACAGCTGTGGTATTTAAAAATGGCGGGGCTCTGTGGTATTTAAAGATGGCGGCGCCCGCGCCACGCCACGTGCAATCAGACCGGATGACAAACACAGCATTTAAAACGTGAATAACTGGCGGAAAATCGCGCCACAAAATAAACGAACACAATAATGATGATAATGTTGCCGGTTATTGCCGGTGTTGCACAGTAATACGAACAATAACTTCATTAAACACACATTTAGCTCAGAACAGCTCTAGATTACACTGATCACCCAGAACCATAAAAACCTCACGCTTCCTCTGTTCCGGATCGGGAAGGTCGTCCAACAGTAACTAACCAGGAGTACAGTAACTAACCAGGAATACAGTAACTAACCAGGAATACAGTAACTAACCAGGAATACAGTAACTAACCAGAAATACAGTAACTAACCAGAAATACAGTAACTAACCAGGAATACAGTAACTAACCAGGAATACAGTAACTAACCAGAAATACAGTAACTAACCAGAAATACAGTAACTAACCAGGAATACAGTAACTAACCAGAAATACAGTAACTAACCAGGAATACAGTAACTAACCAGGAATACAGTAACTAACCAGAAATACAGTAACTAACCAGGAATACAGTAACTAACCAGGAATACAGTAACTAACCAGAAATACAGTAACTAACCAGGAATACAGTAACTAACCAGAAATACAGTAACTAACCAGGAATACAGTAACTAACCAGGAATACAGTAACTAACCAGGAATACAGTAACTAACCAGGAATACAGTAACTAACCAGGAATACAGTAACTAACCAGAAATACAGTAACTAACCAGGAATACAGTAACTAACCAGAAATACAGTAACTAACCAGAAATACAGTAACTAACCAGGAATACAGTAACTAACCAGGAATACAGTAACTAACCAGGAATACAGTAACTAACCAGGAATACAGTAACTAACCAGGAGTACAGTAACTAACCAGGAATACAGTAACTAACCAGGAATACAGTAACTAACCAGGAATACTGTAACTAACCAGGAATACAGTAACTAACCAGGAGTACAGTAACTAACCAGGAATACAGTAACTAACCAGGAATACTGTAACTAACCAGGAATACAGTAACTAACCAGGAGTACAGTAACTAACCAGGAATACAGTAACTAACCAGGAATACAGTAACTAACTAGAAATACAGTAACTAACCAGGAATACTGTAACTAACCAGGAATACTGTAACTAACCAGGAATACAGTAACTAACCAGGAATACAGTAACTAACCAGGAATACAGTAACTAACCAGGAATACTGTAACTAACCAGGAATACTGTAACTAACCAGGAATACTGTAACTAACCAGGAATACAGTAACTAACCAGGAATACAGTAACTAACCAGGAATACAGTAACTAACCAGGAATACAGTAACTAACCAGGAATACAGTAACTAACCAGAAATACAGTAACTAACCAGGAATACAGTAACTAACCAGAAATACAACGATCTTCAAGTCAAGTATAATTTACCCCAGTCTCATAGGTTCCGTTTCTTTCAGGTTCGTGATTATGCCCGAACACACTTTGATTCTTACCCTCAACGTCCATCGAGTTCACTTCTTACTGAGGTGCTTTCACTTCCCAAGGCCCAGGGCAGGATTTCGATTTTGTATGATCTCATATCTTCCTCAGGGCTGGCCTCTCTTGTGGGGCTCAGGGATAAATGGGAAAGGGAACTTGAACTAAGCATGTCAGATGAATGGTGGGAGGAGGCTCTAATCAGGGTTAATTCTACTTCTTCATGTGCCCGTCTAAATCTGATTCAGTTTAAGGTCTTACATAGGATCCACTTTACAAAGGCTAAGCTCAACAGGTTGTTTCCGGATAAGAGTGACACTTGCGATAGATGTGGCGGGTCTCCAGCGGACCATACTCATACTTTCTTTTCTTGTCCAAAACTAGCCGAATTCTGGTCCTGTTTCTTCAAAAGATTAGGCGAAGCTCTCAATATTACATTGGAACCCTGTCCTTTGATAGCTATTTTTGGAGTGCCCTCTGTACCAACCAGCCTGACCAAGAAACATTCTGATGTTGTGGCTTTTGCCTCGCTCATAGCTCGCAGACGTATTCTGCTACAGTGGAAGGACCCCAATCCGCCTTCCCCTACTTCCTGGTTGAGTGATTTGATGTCCTTCTTGTCCTTGGAGAAGGTGAAATACTCTATTAGAGGCTCAACTGCTAACTTTTACATAAGATGGCAGCCTGTCATCACCTATGTGAATACTCTTACCTCTCTGGATCCTAGCTGATTCTATGTTCTCATGCTGTGAGGTGGGCACCCAGGGCATCCCTCGTATTTATTTAATTTTTTTTTTTTTTTTTTTTTTTTTGTATAATTAATTTGTTTTTTGTATGTTCGGTTTATTTCATTTAGCTGATTTTATAGTTTTATAGATTTATATAGTCTCTTTTTTATCCTTTTTATGTACTCTTGTTATCACTTACAGGTTTTGTTTTGTTTGTTTTATTCTGTTTATTTACTAATTAATTAATTTTCTTTTTACATTGTTTTTCTAAAGTCGAGGGGGGTGGGGGGGTTGTTGGAAAGTGCTGCTCTGTTCAGGTTTTAGCACGCCTTTCTCGGAAAATTGGGGAAAAAAAATACGGAGGACCATGTATCTTGTGTTGGATTTCTGTATGTCATTGGTTCCCAATAAAAATATGTGAAAAAAAAACTAACCAGAAATACAGTAACTAACCAGGAATACTGTAACTAACCAGAAATACAGTAACTAACCAGAAATACAGTAACTAACCAGGAATACAGTAACTAACCAGGAATACTGTAACTAACCAGAAATACAGTAACTAACCAGAAATACAGTAACTAACCAGAAATACAGTAACTAACCAGAAATACAGTAACTAACCAGGAATACAGTAACTAACCAGGAATACAGTAACTAACCAGGAATACAGTAACTAACCAGAAATACAGTAACTAACCAGAAATACAGTAACTAACCAGGAATACTGTAACTAACCAGGAGTATAGTAACTAACCAGAAATACAGTAACTAACCAGGAGTATAGTAACTAACCAGAAATACAGTAACTAACCAGAAATACAGTAACTAACCAGGAATACAGTAACTAACCAGAAATACAGTAACTAACCAGAAATACAGTAACTAACCAGGAATACTGTAACTAACCAGGAGTACAGTAACTAACCAGGAATACAGTAACTAACCAGAAATACAGTAACTAACCAGGAGTATAGTAACTAACCAGAAATACAGTAACTAACCAGGAGTATAGTAACTAACCAGGAATACAGTAACTAACCAGGAATACAGTAACTAACCAGAAATACAGTAACTAACCAGGAATACAGTAACTAACCAGGAATACAGTAACTAACCAGAAATACAGTAACTAACCAGGAATACAGTAACTAACCAGGAGTACAGTAACTAACCAGGAATACAGTAACTAACCAGGAATACAGTAACTAACCAGGAATACTGTAACTAACCAGGAATACAGTAACTAACCAGGAATACAGTAACTAACCAGGAATACAGTAACTAACCAGGAATACAGTAACTAACCAGGAATACAGTAACTAACCAGGAATACAGTAACTAACCAGGAATACAGTAACTAACCAGGAATACTGTAACTAACCAGGAATACAGAAACTAACCAGGAGTACAGTAACTAACCAGGAATACAGTAACTAACCAGAAATACAGTAACTAACCAGGAATACAGTAACTAACCAGGAATACAGTAACTAACCAGAAATACAGTAACTAACCAGGAATACAGTAACTAACCAGGAATACTGTAACTAACCAGGAATACTGTAACTAACCAGGAATACAGTAACTAACCAGGAGTACAGTAACTAACCAGAAATACAGTAACTAACCAGGAATACAGTAACTAACCAGGAATACAGTAACTAACCAGGAATACAGTAACTAACCAGGAATACAGTAACTAACCAGAAATACAGTAACTAACCAGGAATACTGTAACTAACCAGGAATACTGTAACTAACCAGGAATACAGTAACTAACCAGAAATACAGTAACTAACCAGAAATACAGTAACTAAAAAAAACACTTTCCAATAAATGTAATTAAGAAAAAACAAAAAACAAAAACAAAACTACAACAAAGTTATAAAATAACACAAAATAGCTGTCGTCAAATACAGATAGAAAGAAATATGACAATGGTGCTAAAAAGAGAGAGAGAAAAAAGAAAACCCACCTAACTTAACAATTATCATGATATTTCTTCATCAAACTGGCTTTTATTATTCTTTTAAATGTAATGTTTGATTTGTCTTTGGCTTCTGTATCCAGATTGTTCCATAAACTGATACCTTTTACAGAAACACAACGTTCCATTAATTTTGTCCTGATTTTTATTTCTTTTAAAGATCTCTGTTCCTTTTAAGTTGTACTTATTTTCTCTTTTTTCATGTGTGTTAGTGGATCTCTCTGGACCGGTGAAGAGTTTCTACGAAAGAGTTTCCTTCCACAAAATGGTTTCCTACTCCGTTCGCAGCCGAGTCTCTCTGACGGAAAACACACCGCTGTCCGAGGGGTAACACACACACACACACACACATACAGTATACACACACACACACACACACACACACACACACACATACAGTATACACACACACACACACACACACACACACACACACACACACACACACACACACACACACACACACACACACACACACACAGGTCTTACACCCCCCCCTCCCCCTCCACTTCCTGTTCAGGTTCAGGGACTGTGAGCGTCGCTGTGATCATGATCCTTGTTGCCGCGGCATCGGATTCGTCCGGGACACAAAACCCCCAGGTGGGATTATCTGATTAATCTGTTAATCTGTTAATCTGATTCATGTTCATCTGATTCATATTAATCTGATTCATGTTAATCTGATTCATGTTAATCTGATTCATGTTAATCTGTTAATCTGATTCATGTTAATCTGTTAATCTGATTCATGTTAATCTGATTCATGTTCATCTGTTAATCTGATTCATGTTAATCTGTTAATCTGATTCATGTTAATCTGTTAATCTGATTCATGTTAATCTGATTCATGTTAATCTGATTCATGTTAATCTGTTAATCTGATTCATGTTAATCTGTTAATCTGATTCATGTTAATCTGATTCATGTTAATCTGATTCATGTTAATCTGTTAATCTGATTCATGTTAATCTGTTAATCTGATTCATGTTAATCTGATTCATGTTCATCTGTTAATCTGATTCATGTTAATCTGATTTATATTAATCTGATTCATGTTCATCTGTTAATCTGATTCATGTTAATCTGATTTATATTAATCTGATTCATGTTCATCTGTTAATCTGTTAATCAGAATCAGAATCAGAATACTTTATTATCAATGTACCTGGGTACTGTGAGATTAGAGGTAGCATCACCTCTCCAGTGCAAGATAAATAGCAGTAGTGCAAACAATAAGAAATACAAGAAATATAAGTAATATAAAAAATATAAAAAAGGTTAAGGTGCATTTGAATCATATACATGTGTAGAATATTGTAGAATATTGCACAGAGTCCGGGAGAAGTATTGCACAGTTTAAAGAGACAGTAGGATGAGGATGACGAGGATGATTCACATATTGTTCAGGGCGATTATGGCTTTGGGGAAAAA